>NC_068359.1:52332567-52585067 GCF_020536995.1 Dreissena polymorpha
GCTAAAGACACAGTTGATGATACTGCAACAGTTGTTCACAAAAGTACGGGGAAAAGTGTAGGCAATTTAGAGAAAGCAGTAACAGGTGTGTCAGTGTATTGTCTCGCAAAAGATGTGACTGTAGATGATGATCATAGTTTGAAATCATATAACTACACACAAGTTTCTAAAGGCATGAGTTCTCAGGATAATAATCTTGAACAGGGGCAACAAGGGTCTCCGGTTGTATTGAGAAAGAGTGGTCCCAGAAACAATGTTGAAAGTCGACATGGAGTTGCGGAATCTGAAGAATTTGTTTTTGTTCAGAAGAAAAGAAAGGAAGACAAACCCAGCAAGTTGGGAGAACATGCAGTATCAAGTTTACTTCGTACATTTGATCCACTTGCCTGTGATACTGATAAACCCCATCAAGCTTTTTTGGGTGCAAGTGAAAATCTAGCAAATGATGGACAAGGAGTAGTCAATTTATATGATCAAGAATTTGATGTACATAGAAATGCTAGGCAGGAAGAACTCACAGAGGACAGCATCTATGATTCGGTAAATTCAGAGACTGGCGACACACTGGGTGGGGACTTTGAAGTGGTTCCAAGGGACAGACTTACAAGATTCCCGCCTGAAAACAAGAGGGAACATGGGGTGACATCAACTGTAGGACCTATCAAAACTTTTGCCCAGGATGTGAATCATGAGTGGAAAAGAAGGACAGCGAAAATGAAATCCAGAGCGCTTAAAAGAACTGGATCAAGTAAGTTCTTGGTTTCGGAAAATATACTCCTGCTTCTTATCATTTATTCAATAGATTTTTGTTTTTCTGTTAGACATTGTAATTTGTTTCAAAGGTTTACTAAAATATCTTACCCTTGATTTTTACTACCTTAGATTTTTTTCTGGGTCAGTTTGTTTTAATTGCCATGCGTCAGAAGTTTTTATCGGTTTGTGCGAACAGTTTTAAAACTGTTTGTTAAAACTTTCTGAAATTAAAAAATTATGTACCTGGTATCTGAGTGATTTGAATTTTCAGGGACAGCATTTCATTTAAGATAATACAAGCAAATACACTTTTTTATACAACTTGAAACTAATTTCATGCCAAGTACTTTTTTACTTTTCAAGGGACTTGTTCAAATATTGCAATGTTTTTTTTTCTTTAAACATTTTGTCACAGATTGAACAAAAAATAAAAGAGCTCTTTACATCAAGCATATTGCATATTGAGACTAATGACATTGACTCGTACTGTAAACATTTTTTGTTTATGAGTAATCATCATATGAAAATGATTTAATTTATTATTAACGTTACAAACGCAAAACACTTGCATGTTTTAGACGGCGTTATTTTTTGTGACAAAATATGCAAAGTATAAAGTACTTGATGTGATATATCAGCTGGCCTGACAGAGTGTAAAAGGCTTGATATATTTGAGCCTTGTTCTGAGAAAACTGGGCTTAATGCATGTGCGTAAAGTGTCATCCTAGATTAACCAGTGCAGTCTGCACAGGCTAATCAGGGACGACACTTTCTGCCTAAACTTGATTTTCGGTAAGGTGGCACTTCCTTAAAACTAAAAATACCATAAAAGTGGAAAGTGTCCTCCCTGCTAAGCATGTGCAGACCACACAAGCTAATATGGGACGACACTTTACGCACATGCATTAAGCCCAGATTTCTCAGAACAGGGCTCATTTTATCCAAATTTAAGTGATACAAGAGGAGGTGGGTTAACCTTTTTTTTTTCTTTAATTATATTAGTGCCAATGATTACATTTGCAATTTTAAAGCAGTTAGTGAAAAACTTATTATAAAAGAAAAAAATCTGTGAACAAGTAATAATAAATGTAAATACAGACTACAAGAACATTCATAATTTTGTTAACTTGGTACATATGATAGAGAGGCAATATAAGAATGGATAAAAACTGTATAGATATATCAGACAATTGATCAAATATGCAAACAATGAATTGATAAGAGTGTAATCTATGTCATGTTTTCAGTTTGCGCTCACTATGTTCAATTATTTCATATGATTTAAATTAAATTGAACTGTCAGCGAAAAAATGGAAACAATAAATTGACTTGTTTTAGTCCAATATTCAGGAATGCAAATTAACTGTTTGGCATAAACCCCATTAGATCTGGTTGGTTCACCCACAATTTTAGTGAACCAGCAAAATAGTTATAACAAATAATACAAATCTAATTTATCAACCCTTATCCTTATATCTGCAGGAAATAAGTTTACTATTTATATGTTTAAGGATAGAAATATTATGCTGAAATCAATTATTTAATGATTAATCAATTTATAGTGTGTGTAGTTGTAGACCTGTCAGAAGAGGGGAACATATGAAATTAATGGTAGAAACAATTCTTTGTATACCTATGGTCAATATTAAATATTGTGTTTGCACACTTCAAGGTATCTGCTCGTGGCATTATAAGATTGTTAAATTTTCTCGGCTATTTTTACGACTTAAACACAGGGATTTTACTGGAATAAGAATCCTGCTTTAAGATGCAAGCATTTTGCAATTTTTCTCACTTTGGACCCCTGCATATTACGTACCTTGTATTATTTTGTTGCAAATGATACCAGAAAGCTAAATTAATAATTAATATTACATAATACAACTTGAGTTAAATAGCAACTTATTTGACTAAACTGTATACTCACTGATTAATATTTACACAGCAATTAAAAATAGTGTGAACAAATTAATAAACTCGTGCTTCAGTATTTTGACCCCTGAAAATTTATCTGACCCCTTAAATTATCAAGCACGGTGATTTGTCTCATAGTTTTCAAAATCTATTGAAATCCCTGATAACATATTTCAACATCTCCATACAACGATAAATAATTCAATTATTTACATTATCAAATTTCATTTCTTTAGACAATGACAATCAGTGTAACGATAACATTTCCATTTGCAAAAATACAAAAGGCAAACATAATGGTGGCTGCCATGTTTTAACCCTTTCCATGCTGGAAAATTTGTCGTCTGCTAAAATGTCGTCTGCTGAATTTCTAAAATTAGCATTTTCTTCGATTTTTTTCAAAGAATACTATCAGAATAGCAAACAGTTTGGATCCTGATGAGACGCCACGTTCTGTGGCGTCTCATCTGGATCCAAACTGTTTGCAAAGGCCTTCAAAATTCGGTTCCCGCACTGAAAGGGTTAATGCACAGGATAAAACAAGCTCACTAATGGCTATGACATTAATGGTACCAGTTTTATTAGACAAGAATTCCTTAGCAGAGGTATGTCAGTATTGAAAAACATTAGTGTAATTGCTATAATTAGTGGTTTTAATAATGCTTTCTGATGAAGTTGACTACCTTTTTTTGTAATTTTAACTTTGTGTCAAAGTGGACTACCACCTTTTTAAATAACTGGCCCACTGCAAATGGACAACCATTAGTTTTCATCATAAATATTTTATGTTGTGCATGTGTTATACTATTAGTGTACTGCTACCAGATTTTTTAAATAAATACAATATTAAGATAAGCCCAAGACATGAGCGTGTGTGAGCATGCAGTGTAGAGGTAAACTGCTATCAGTTTGTAAAAATGCACAGAAAACCAAGTTAACCCTGATATGGGTTTAAATATAGAGTAGAGATCATAAAACTGTTATTGAAGTTGGACAAATCAATTTCAGTTTATATTAACGTCAGACAATCATTTTGTATTGATGAAGTTGTTTTATTTCCATTATTGATTCATATATGTTAAAATGGTTTTCACCTGCAATTTTAGGACGTGAAATTAAATACTTTGAAATTTTAAGTTATGTTGTGATGTTTTTCTATTGGTCAAAATGATTATTTTGTTGACGTGCTCTTTCCAATATTTTAATTAACATATATGCAGATCACAGCCTGATCACTGATTTTCCAGGGTATTGTATATAATTATATATGTATATTGTATATAATTATATATGTATATTAAGTGGCATGGCAGCTTGTTTAGAACAGGTTGCGCTTAATTCTGATAATATCCAAGAGCTGTTCTTTTATCTTAACATGGAAACTGTTGAACATATTACCTAATGCAAATGCTGGAGGCAACGCTTGCGTGTGCATGGTTGCTCGTGTCTGATGCACTGGGGCGGGGGAGGGTAGAATGTACAGCCCTGTTCTGGGAAATCATGGCTTGACCCTACACCACTTTAATATGTATTTAGCCCTTTACCACTTTGATATGCATTTTGATGCATTTGTAGTCCCTTAGACAGTTACATTTAATTATGCCCCCCTTCGAAGAAGAGGGGGTATATTGCTTTGCTCATGTCGGTCGGTCGGTCGGTCCGTCCACCAGGTGGTTGTCGTATGATAACTCAAGAAAGCATACGCCTATGATCATGAAACTTCATAGGTAGATTGATCATGACTCGCAGATGACCCCTATTGATTTTGAGGTCACTAAGTCAAAGGTCAAGGTCACGGTGACCCGAAATAGTAAAATGGTTTTCGGATGATAACTTAAGAACGCATACGCTTAGGATCATGAAACTTCATAGTTAGATTGATCATGACTCGCAGATGACCCCTATTGATTTTGAGGTCACTAGGTCAAAGGTCAAGGTCACGGTGACCCGAAATAGTAAAATGGTTTCCGGATGATAACGAAATAGTAAAATGGTTTCCGGATGATAACTCAAGAACTCATACGCCTAGGATCATGAAACTTCATGGGTAGATTGATCATGACTCGCAGATGACCCCTATCAATTTTGAGGTCACTAGGTCAAAGGTCAAGGTCACGTTGACCCGAAATAGTAAAATGGTTTCCGGATGATAACTCAAGAACGCATACGCCTAGGATCATGAAACTTCATAGGTAGATTGATCATGACTTGCAGATGACCCCTATTGTTTTTGAGGTCACTAGGTCAAAGGTCAAGGTCACGGTGACCTGAAATAGTAAAATGGTTTTCGGATGATAACTCAAGAACGCTTTTGCCTAGGATCATGAAACTTCATAGGTAGATTGATCATGACTCGCAGATGACCCCTATTGATTTTGAGGTCACAAGGTCAAAGGTCAAGGTCATGGTGACCCGAAATAGTAAAATGATTCGGATGATAACTCAAGAACGCTTTTGCCTAGGATCATGACACTTCATAGGTACATTGATCGTGACTCGCAGATGACCCCTATTGATTTTCAGGTCACTAGGTCAAAGGTCAAGGTCACAGTGACAAAAATCGTGCTCACACAATGGCTGCCACTACAATGGACAGCCCATATGGGGGGCATGCATGTTTTACAAACAGCCCTTGTTTAATATCTTTCTTACTAAATTCAAGTTTATAAGGCTTCATTTCAAACTCTTAGATACAGATGCGCAGCAAACAGCATAAAACCTGAATAGAATGAGAGTTACTTGCAGGCTGTTCTGGTTTTATGCTGGTTGCAAAAGCCATTTTCATTTTGCTTCTAATGGGGGAAAGGATTAATCAACATGTAAACTGTTGTTATTATGAACATCTTACCTAATGCAAATGCTGGATGGGACGCTTGCGTGTGCATGGTTGCTAGTGACTGATGCACTGGGGTAGGGGAGGGAGGTGCTGCTGGGTAGGCTAGTGACTGCTGCACTGGGGTAGGGGAGGGAGGTGGTACTAGTGACTGATGCACTGGGGTAGGGGAGGGAGGTGGTGCTAGTGACTGATGCACTGGGGTAGGGGAGGGAGGTGGTGCTAGTGACTGATGCACTGGGGTAGGGGAGGGAGGTGGTGCTAGTGACTGATGCACTGGGGTAAGGGGAGGGAGGTGATGCTAGTGACTGATGCACTGGGGTAGGGGAGGGAGGTGGTGCTAGTGACTGATACACTGGGATAGGGGAGGTAGGTGGTGCTAGTGACTGATGCACTGGGTTAGGGGAGGGTGGTGGTGCTAGTGACTGATGCACTGGGGTAGGGGAGGGCGGTGGTGCTGGGTAGGCTAGTGACTGATGCACTGGGGTAGGGGAGGGAGGTGGTGCTAGTGACTGATGCACTGGGGTAGGGGAGGGAGGTGGTGCTGGGTAGGCTAGTGACTGATGCACTGGGGTAGGGGAGGGGGGTGGTGCAGGGTAGGCTAGTGACTGATGCACTGGGGTAGGGGAGGGAGGTGGTGCAGGGTAGGCTAGTGACTGATGCACTGGGGTAGAGGAGGGAGGTGGTGCAGGGTAGGCTAGTGACTGATGCACTGGGGTAGGGGAGGGAGGTGGTGCAGGGTAGGCTAGTGACTGATGCACTGGGGTAGGGGAGGGAGGTGGTGCAGGGTAGGCTAGTGACTGATGCACTGGGGTAGGAGAGGGAGGTGGTGCAGGGTAGGCTAGTGACTGATGCACTGGGGTAGGGGAGGGAGGTGGTGCAGGGTAGGCTAGTGACTGATGCACTGGGGTAGGGGAGGGAGGTGATGCAGGGCAGGCTAGTGACTGATGCACTGGGGTAGGGGAGGGAGGTGGTGCAGTGTAGGCTAGTGACTGATGCACTGGGGTAGAGGAGGGAGGTGGTGCCGGGTAGGCTAGTGACTGATGCACTGGGGTAGGGGAGGGAGGTGGTGCTAGTGACTGATGCACTGGGGAAGGGGAGGGAGGTGCTGCAGGGTAGGCTAGTGACTGATGCACTGGGGTAGGGGAGGGAGGTGGTGCAGGGTAGGCTAGTGACTGATGCACTGGGGTAGGGGAGGGAGGTGGTGCAGGGTAGGCTAGTGACTGATGCACTGGGGAAGGGGAGGGAGGTGGTGCTAGTGATTGATGCACTAGGGTAGGGGAGGGAGGTGGTGCTGGGTAGGCTAGTGACTGATGCACTGGGGTAGGGGAGGGAGGTGGTGCTAGTGACTGATGCACTGGGGTAGGGGAGGGAGGTGGTGCCAGGTAGGCTAGTGACTGATGCACTGGGGTAGGGGAGGGAGGTGGTGCCGGGTAGGCTAGTGACTGATGCACTGGGGTAGGCGAGGGAGGTGGTGCCGGGTAGGCTAGTGACTGATGCACTGGGGTAGGGGAGGGAGGTGGTGCAGGGTAGGCTAGTGACTGATGCACTGGGGTAGGGGAGGGAGGTGCTGCAGGGTAGGCTAGTGACTGATGCACTGGGGTAGGGGAGGGAGGTGGTGCAGGGTAGGCTAGTGACTGATGCACTGGGGTACGGGAGGGAGGTGATGCTGGGTAGGCTAGTGACTGATGCACTGGGGTAGGGGAGGGAGGTGATGCTAGTGACTGATGCACTAGGGTAGGGGAGGGAGGTGGTGCCGGGTAGGCTAGTGACTGATGCACTAGGGTAAGAGAGGGAGGTGGTGCCGGTTAGGCTAGTGACTGATGCACTGGGGTAGGGGAGGGAGGTGGTGCCGGGTAGGCTAGTGACTGATGCACTGGGGTAGGGGAGGGAGGTTGTGCTGGGTAGGCTAGTGACTGATGCACTGGGGTATGGGGAGGGAGGTGGTGCCGGGTAGAATGTATTTCAGCCCTGCACTGGGTAAAATGGCTTAATGCTTGAGTGTAAAATGCATTTCAGATTAGCCTGTGCAGAGTAATCAGAGTATGGAGACAACACTTACCGCTTTTACATTGTTTTCATTCATGGGAAGTCTCTTCTTATAAAGAAAGGCAAAATGTGATGACTCTCTATAAAGCTTGTGAGGACTGCACATGCTAAACTGGGACCACACTGTATGCACATGGTCTCTATAAAGCTTGTGAGGACTGCACATGCTAATCTGGGACCACACTGTATGCACATGGTCTCTATAAAGCTTGTGAGGACTGCACATGCTAAACTGGGACCACACTGTATGCACATGGTCTCTATAAAGCTTGTGAGGACTGCACATGCTAGTCTGGGACCACACTGTATGCACATGCATTAAAGCCTTGTTTCACACAGCAAGGCTCATATAAATATATATTATGTAGGGTAGATGAAATCTGACCATTCATTCAAAGAAGGATGGGGTGTGAGGGAAACAAAAAATAGTTCTTTATATCAATTACTTTTATCCTGTTACCAGATGAAAATAGATAGTATAACAACAATCATATAAACTTAAGCTATACTATCGCTATTTTTAGATCAGATTTGGGTTTTTCCAAATATTGGAGAAAATGTTTTTGTCAACTCTACTTAAAGATAAAAACGTCAAAAATGCGATATTTTATTTTTATTAATGGAAAAAGGGAGGAAATAATAGGATAAATAGAATATTATGTGAGTTTCGGATAAAGATCAAGTTTATCATGCTCGGCTTGAACCATGGTGGCGCTTGGCAAGCCTCGCGCTAAAATGGTTCAAAGCCTGGCTTTATAAACTTGATCTTTATCCAAAACTTACACATACAATTCTCTATTTCACTACAAGCTTTCTGTAACAAATAGTATATTTTGCCTGTAAACTACATGTATCGGTAAATTAGGTTTTTGACAATTTGATAAAAATTTCCTATATTTCTTGATGAGATGATTTTTTTATTTGTTGTATCTAACAAATTCATTATAAAATAAGTTAGATGAAAAAATGGTATTGTGTTTTTTGTCCTTTTTATAATAACGCACTTGAAACATTTATTTATATGATAATGTCCTTGTGTGAAGTCATGCAGAATTTGCTGGGAGAAAAACAGGTCATAGCTTATGTGCAGCAAACTAAAAATGAAACAATAAAATCCTTAAACCACAATTGGGGAGGTAGAATGTCAATGAAAAACTGGCAACAAATCTGAGCAGTGATATTTTTCGAGTTTATTACATTCAAAGAATTACAGCGTAGAAGGAAGCTTTTAATGTAGCAGTTAAGTTGTTGCAACCAACAACATTCTGTTGTTTTTATAACTGTCTTGTTGGGATGTTGATGAGTCCATTTATATGAGATACATGAATGTTTTAAGTGGTGTGGGAGTGAACAATGATCATGGGCGTGTTTGTAATGGGAATAAATCGAAATATTCATGTCTCTATATTTAAGCGTAAAGTGCAGTTTACATGCATAACTGAGATGAATTGCATCTGTCTTATGTTTTAAGCAATATGAGTGATTATATGTGATTAACTCTGGAGTGGAAATTAGATGTATTACCAGTGTGCAGTTTATGAATTATCATGAATATCACTGCTTTGGATAAAGCGTTTTGATAGTATTGGATGCTGTATAGGTGTTAGTGCATGGTTGTATATGCGTGATGATGATAATATAAAATATGGGACATAAATTATGTAACATGTGTGTAAAATATAACACAAGTATATGATCATATTAAATGTTGGACATACACTACGTAACATGTGTGTAAAATGTAATAGGGGCTTATGGTATTTCGTCGATACATTCAGTAAATAAATGTGATAATATTTGTCTATGAATATCTAATAATTATTGAATAAACAACGGCATAATTATGTACTCAGTATATTTAAATGATTATAAGTGAAAGAATTGTTTTATTTAGCCAACCACAAAACAAGACATTATGAAGTGCTTCTTGTGTAAGAATGAGACAGAACTTTAGATCAAAACAAATGTTTATGTCCATGAAGGTTATTGAACCAAAGCTTGCAAGATGAGGTGTACCTATGCAGATGTTTTATTAGTAAATCACATGAGTCATCTAATAATATGCACAATTTCAAGTTGGATAGTTTTGTTGAATACAAATTGTGTGACATTATATAAGCTCAGTAGTATAAACAACAATAGTGTGAAATAGTGAAACGCAAGAAGGAATCGTTTATATAGCATATATATATGAATTAATACTTTGATAAATACTTATGAAATTGTGATTGGGCACATTTGCCTCTAGAATGTAAACTAAAGATATGTGTAATATTTATTTAGTTGTCAAAGGACCATCAGTCACAACAAACTGAAAAAAGTGCCAGTTTGTTACAGGAATTATCCACACTGGAATGTATGTTAACAACTCAATTACTGTTAAAGGAGAGTACATATCAGAACATATAGTTATACACAGGTTATTAAATGAGCATTTACACTGGTATTTGTTATCACAGAATATCACTGGAATCATGTTTTTGAAAGTTCAGGAATTATGCGCATCAATTTGGAAGAAGAAGAAGTCACGCCAGCTCAAAGGTAGATAACTCTTGAACTATTGTGCTTTCATGTTGCTAACACTTTCATGGTCACATACAATCTGTTAAATGGCAATATATTCAATCCTTAAAACAAACATTACACAAGTTAAAACCATGAAAAGAAAGTTTGTTTTTTCTGAGATTTTAAGTCTGAATCTTTGGTAAATGCAGTTTTCTCCCTTGTTTTAGAGCAGGCTTGAGTGTGTATAAAAATAAAAAAGGCCATCTCTAAAAATTGTTTGTTTGGGATAAGCTGACCCAATCAAATTACTTCAAAAGTTTGATTCACAAGAAAGACATTCTTGTATTATACCTGATGATAAGTCTAAATATCTTTGCAACACAATATTTCAAAGATAGCTGCCAGTGTTGTTGTTTTTTTTTCGAATAAGGATCTGGTAGGGGGGGGGTACATTCCCATTGGAAGAAGTATACATTTTTCCCAAATGGGACCTAAAAATTCCCAATTGAAGAAAATATCTATTTTTTAAATTAGTCTAAATATGTCAATTATCTCCAAATTCAGCTTTATTATTAGTTGAACCTTATAAAATACTATACTGAAATCACTTTTACTGTGAATTTTAAAGTATTTGTAAGCATTAAATCAACAACATTACTTTTCCGATTGTAGACAAAAGTATGCGATATTTCCCAATCCAAAGTGACCTAGCCACATTCCCAAAATGGCAAAAAACACACTGGCTCCTCATCAACTGTTGGTCAAAGTGATCATGAAACTTTTTAGGTACATTGATCATGACTGGCAGATGACCCCTATTGATTTTCAGGTCACTAGGTCAAAGGTCACAGTGACACAAAACGTATTCACACAATGGCTGCCACTACAACTGACAGCCCATATGGTGGGCATGCATGTTTTACAAACAGCCCTTGTTTCTATTGGGAATGGGGCTGGATACCCGCCCGGATTTTGAACAAAAAAACACCACTGTTTACTGTTACATCATAGATAGAAATCACTAGATCTGCAAAAAACAAACATATAATAATCATTCACCTTCCTTAACCCACCCAGCGATTTGTTTTTTGCCCAATTGGGAAAAGTACCGGGACCAGTACACTTTGGGAAAATAGTGCGCGAAAAACTATGAAATAGGGAAAATTTGCGTCATGAAGTCTTCATATTGGGAAATAGGTGTACTGGATTTTCTGCTCCTAAATACTGTAAAATTGATAACTAAATATTGTCAAGTTGTGAGTATTACATTTACTTTGGTTCAAGCCATTGAGCTGCATAGGGAAACAAACTAAATGTTGCATTTTATTTATAAAAAAGATTTTTTTTAAGAAACCTTCAATTGAGATTTTTTGGACAGAAATTCGGATATTTGTATTTTTTTCCTTATTGGGAAAGTGCAGTTTTCTGGTGCTTTATAAAGAAGGAAAAAAATTGCTGCCACCAGCCCTGCTTAAATTAGATTTGTTTACTCCAAACAAACAATTTTTAAGGATTGCCTTATATTGGTCATGAACATTAAGCTGTCACTGAACGTAATTCATTTAAAGAGGTCTCACATAATTACTGTTTCATTATTGTGTCATTGAACTAACATTCATCATGTGGGCATTGAAAAATAAAAACAAGTATGAACAAAAACATATAATTTATTCTGATCTCCTCACATAGTTCAGTCGTATCAGGTAACAAGCTCAAACAAGATTGGTAGGATTCATTTCAGTCAACAAGGAAAGTGTTTGTTTCATGAAAGCTGACGAATAATATTGACTGGAACTTCGGCCCTCCTCTATGAAGGATTTAAGAGGTGTTAATGAACTTTATTCAAGAACTTTAAATTTGTTCATGACTGGACATTAAAGACTTATGGAAATTCATGAATATTATTGTCTTTGATCTGTAAAATGTTTGTTATTATATCAATGAAAATCATTAATTATGTTCATGGAAAGGTTCATTAATAACAATTTGTGAATAAATTAGCATTTTTTGTTTGTGTCCATTCTTTAATAAAGTTAGAAGATATTATAATTACAAGTTCATAAATAAACTTTGTGAATCACTTGAGTTTATGAACAATCCTCTTCAGATACAGACTTTATAATAGGTTTCTTTTTGTAATTGAGCCGAGATAAAATAACATAGCCCTGACAAAAGAACTCGGTCAAAACATGGTTATTTAATAGCCATTTTTAACCAGGTTTTCCGAAGGAAAAAACTGGTTATTAGATTGGCAAATGCGGGCGGGCTGGCTGGCGGGCTGGCTGGCGGGCGGGCGGAAAAAGCTTGTCCGGGCCATAACTATGGCGTTCATTGTTAGATTTTAAAATCATTTGGCACATTTGTTCACCATCATTGGACGGTGTGTCGCGCGAAATAGTTACGTCGATATCTCCAAGGTCAAGGTCACACTTTGAGTTCAAAGGTCAAAAATGCCCATAAATGAGCTTGTCCTGGCCATAACTATGTCATTCATTGTGAGATTTTAAAATCATTTGGCACATTTGTTCACTATCAAGGGACGGTGTGTCGCACGTAAGAATCACGTCAATATCTCCAATGTCAACGTCGCCACGACTGAAAATAGATTTTTTTAACAAACAAACTTACAAAGGGGGTTCATTTTGTTTGTTCATTTCAAAAGTTCAGTTTGAGTTTTCTCCCTTTATCAGATTTTTTTTTCACAATGAAAACCTGGTTTTGTGACAATTTTGTCCCTTGTTTCAACATGTTAAACTCAATTTCAAGCTGTGCTTATATATAGATATAGATCTTAGATTAAATTATAGTATTTTATATAAGAGTTATAGATTTATATAAAAAAATACAATTTTATAATAAAAATGTATTTGTTTATTTCCAACTGTCATTTTTTGCCACAAATACTGAAATAGTTTTGATAAATTTAGACAACAATTTTTTAATTTGAACGATTGTCATCCAATACCTGTTATCAATTAACGCTTCAAATACGGGAAAGTCAACACAGTTTTTGTTTGTTTTATGACCTATTAAGTTCATTTAATCAAGCTGACATGAACCTTTTTTCAAATACGATGTCCCAAGATGATCATTTTGTTAACAGTTCATGAAGTGTTCATGACATTTATGAGCTCGTCATGAACACTGTTAATAATTTTATAATAAATAGTTATTGAATCCTTCACATTGGGCTGGGACTCTGTTTTGTATTATTTGTTGATTTCTGGAACTTCATACGTTTTTAAAAACATTTTAACCATCTCTGTAATTAAGGCAACTTTATAACAGCTCCTGTCCTAAGTAAACTGGTAATTTCTGTGGCATACTCTGGAAGTACATGTACATGGCTTTTGTGTTGGTGAGTTCAACTAATTCCGGGCATTTTGGTAACTAATAATGTAATCATATAAAGATGTAAACAGTCATATAGTTATTGCAGCAGTCATCAAATATTCATATTTAACCTATATCTTGGCAATAGTATTTGCAAAAATATGTTCCACAAAAAAATGCAACAGGCATGTAAATTGCCTGTAAAAACCTCTGTTACGATTGCCATGTATTATTAATAGTAGGTTATTTATCACTCTGTTGACATGCCTGTGGTTTTAAATATGAATTTTGATGACATATATTTGTTTTATGACACATATTTATGTGAAACAGAATATATTCTTTCATTTTGATAGCTTTTTATGGCAAACAAGTGTGAAATTTAAAATCGGTATCAATCTGTTTTCATATCTAATCATTCAGGTTAATAAATTGACAGCAACAGGAATATATAATATTTCTCATTGGCTATTGATAATTTCCCATTTTGGGGAAAAAATTGTGTGAGTTAAGGTCCATGTTTGTGTACTTGTTCATGTTCTTTGTTGCTTTAATACTAATTCTATTGACTTTTTTGGGGAGGTGGGGGGCATTCATTGGTTCTGCTGCCTCTTCTACTGTCTATGGGATGCATAAAATATTTTTTAGCAAATGTTGTTAATAATAATTCCTGAAAAATAGGTTATAAGCTTGTTTAAAAGGGAATCGTACAGACCTAATTATTTAAATGGAAAAGGTAATCACCAGTGGAGTACTGTCAGCCTCTCAGCATTATTACTACTGATAATTCATATAAAACCTATTAAAATTCATTTTCATAAACAGATAAATATTTTAGTCAAGTAAATGCTTTTACATTCATCAGAAGTCATAGTTATGTTTTGCCTGCAAAGCCATTATTGCTGTAAATTTAATTAAAAAATAATGACAAGCATTAACTGTGTTCCTTCTGTATGGTAAAAGGTAAATCAGTAATTTGCCTTTTTAAAGAAACACAATTAGAAATTTGATTTCTTAAAACAGATAATTGTTGGAGTTAATTGGTAAAGAACCAGCTAATATATCATGAAGTTCACAACTAATCAGCATAACATATTGTGACATATTGTTTGTTTAATAGCCGTTTCACAGAAACTTGTCCAAAAACATCACCTGTCGTAAATCTGTTATTTCTAAAATAAGCAAGCTGTGTTTATGAAAGATGTTGGTTCATATTGTCTTTGAAGAGAAAACTAACGTCTGTTGTGCATAAGTGGCCTTGCACTTGTGTGTCATATGATTTAAATAGATTTTTATGGCAAATGTACTTAAATAAAAATCTCCTGTAAAACTGCAAGCCTAGGTTGTTTTTTTTATATGTGCCTTGTACTTTGGTCCATTTCAAAGATTGTTTGAACTTATAATGCAGATTGTGAAACATCTTAGAATCAACTTGGGTGTCAATTGAGGGCCCCATGATTGTCCTGGGTGCTCAAGTGGTAAGCCTGTTACGGTTAAAACATCTGGTTAAAACATCGTGGTAGCTATTGTATGGTTTGTTTCTCTCAATCATGTTATCAAATTTCTGAGTGGAAATGATTCATAACTATACTTGAATTCATTTCATCATCTGTTTATCTGCACTATCTTTTGCTAAATTTTGAGAATGTATTCAATTTCAAGATTAATTCTTCCTGAGGTATATAATTGAGACGCCTTGTATTTTATAAGGCACATCAGTGTTTATATACCATTAGTGGTGTTCAGAGATTTAGATGTAGGACTGCTCATCTTTATCCCTTTGCATGCTGGGTAATTTGTCTTCTGCTAAAATGTCGTCTGCTGAATTTCTAAAATTAGCATTTTCTTCGATTTTTTTCAAAGAACACTATCAGAATAGCAAACAGTTTGGATCCTAATGAGACGCCACGTTCTGTGGCGTCTCATCTGGATCCAAACTGTTTGCAAAGGCCTTCAAAATCCGGTTCCCGCACTGAAAGGGTTATATGAGGCAGCCATGACTTTAGGAAAGTTTGAAGGTAGTTTGATTAAATTGGACTTTTGAGCATTATTTTTTTAAGTACAATTTCTTTTATCCTACACATTCTACACGTTCAGGATAACTGATTAAATTAAAATGTGTCCAGTTAACATAATTATTTTGTGAGCAAAATGTATGTACACCAGTGGAAGTTCTTAAAATGGATTATACAGATTTGGGGAAACATGGGTTATTTAGCATGTGGGTAGTTTACATTAAAATAAGCAAGATTGGATAAAATTTACTATTAAGTCAAGAACTGTTTGTTAACATAGAGTATGTCAACAATATTTGACTAGAGACCTGGAGTGTCATTGGTTTATTTAAATGCATGAGATAAGTTTGACGCAAAGGCCTGACAGTAGGTTTTTGCCTCAGTGTAAATCTAGGATTTAGTTTTGTCCTTTGGCAAAGATGGTTATAGTAAGATGTCAGCTATTTTCTGTTGCCATGGTTAAACTGACTGAACATTAAACAAAGTTGTCACCCTCACCCTGTAGTAACACTGGTGTTCCTCATATTCTTGCCTCTTTCAGGCAGTCCATCTGTTAAAAATAATTGCTGCAAGTAACTGGAAAAGTATTGCTGCTTATGGGATGAAACTTTGTTAAGATATTTGTGTTAAGATATTTATCAGCATGTTAACTTTTTGAACTCCAGTAATTCATTTAATTGTTGTTCAGTATTGAGAAGAGACAAAAATGGCATCTATATCCAACTTTATGGCTACAACAAACACAAATGTTTTGCATAAGTGGTGTTCAGAGATTTAGATGTAGGACTGCTCATCTTTATCCCTTTGCATGCTGGGTAATTTGTCTTCTGCTAAAATGTCGTCTGCTGAATTTCTAAAATTAGCATTTTCTTCGATTTTTTTCAAAGAACACTATCAGAATAGCAAACAGTTTGGATCCTGATGAGACGCCACGTTCTGTGGCGTCTCATCTGGATCCAAACTGTTTGCAAAGGCCTTCAAAATCCGGTTCCCGCACTGAAAGGGTTATATGAGGCAGCCATGACTTTAGGAAAGTTTGAAGGTAGTTTGATTAAATTGGACTTTTGAGCATTATTTTTTTAAGTACAATTTCTTTTATCCTACACATTCTACACGTTCAGGATAACTGATTAAATTAAAATGTGTCCAGTTAACATAATTATTTTGTGAGCAAAATGTATGTACACCAGTGGAAGTTCTTAAAATGGATTATACAGATTTGGGGAAACATGGGTTATTTAGCATGTGGGTAGTTTACATTAAAATAAGCAAGATTGGATAAAATTTACTATTAAGTCAAGAACTGTTTGTTAACATAGAGTATGTCAACAATATTTGACTAGAGACCTGGAGTGTCATTGGTTTATTTAAATGCATGAGATAAGTTTGACGCAAAGGCCTGACAGTAGGTTTTTGCCTCAGTGTAAATCTAGGATTTAGTTTTGTCCTTTGGCAAAGATGGTTATAGTAAGATGTCAGCTATTTTCTGTTGCCATGGTTAAACTGACTGAACATTATACAAAGTTGTCACCCTCACCCTGTAGTAACACTGGTGTTCCTCATATTCTTGCCTCTTTCAGGCAGTCCATCTGTTAAAAATAATTGCTGCAAGTAACTGGAAAAGTATTGCTGCTTATGGGATGAAACTTTGTTTAAGAAATAATTCGTGTACGTTATAGTTTGTTGTCGAATAACCCACGGCCGGAAGTTTAGATGCGTAGGGATTAAATCACGAGTGCGAAGCACGAGTGATTTGAAACCACGTATTTAAACTTCCGGCCGTGGGTTATTCGACAACAAACTATAACGTACACGAATTATTTCGATTCTAACACGATTTTTACTAAAGATTTATAGAATGTATCTTATTTTTCTTGCATACTATTTTATGTGAAGCTCCGCCCATAAAAAATAGCTTTCGGCTGTTCTGTCGATCAGATCTCCGCCCTCAATAACAGCCAAACTGGATGGAAAAAACCCATTTCATTTCTCACGTTTGGTTTACTAAGAACAACAGCAACTTGCGTAAACTAACATGTTTTCACTAACACAAGAGTGTTAAATCTACAAGAAAACAACTCCGATTCGAACTTCAGCCATTTTAGTATCGAAGCAGCAGACTAACACCGTGGGAAATTGGGTCAATTTTACGCATTCTGTTCATAGCGTAGTAGTTTGTCACGTGACTTTCATTCATAAAATACCGGATTATTACGCTGGTGGAAAATGTATCGGCATGTTTTGTTTTGCTCAGCGCGTGCTTTCAGTGTATAAGCTCCGCCCATAAGTTATTGCAGAATAACCCACGCTTGATTTCCTTCTTTGTCTATAGAAAACAAGTCAAGTGCCGTGTTAGAATAAGATATTTGTGTTAAGATATTTATCAGCATGTTAACTTTTTGAACTCCAGTAATTCATTTAATTGTTGTTCAGTAATTTGAGAAGAGACAAAAATGGCATCTATATCCAACTTTATGGCTACAACAAACACAAATGTTTTGCATAAAAGTATGATTGGAAAGTTTATTTAAAGTCTATCCCATGAAACAGAAAGCTGATTTGTTTTGACTAATGGGAAAAGACTTGTATTAATTTTTTTAAATAGTACCACCATTGTTTCCTTAATGAGTGAAACCATAGTCATAAGCACTTAAATATGATGAGGTCAAGTGTTTTCTTGGCTAGAACAATTAAGGGATTAGGTTTGGTTTGGAGTGTGCTGCATTGAAGAAGTTGAATATTCTTCAAAAGTGTATTCTAAGTACATTTATCAAGTTTATTGATTGCAATCATTGGCTTTTGGTTATTTGGAGTGGGAAGCATTTTTTAAGTACTAACATTCACAAGTTTAGGACTTGAGAAAGTGAATATGAAATGACTATCGGGTGACCATTTCAAGGGATAGGTTACATAATGCATGATGATCCAAATCGGGGTTAGTTCCATTCCACAGAGCAATAAGGACCATGTGTCTTGTTCTGAGAAAACTGGGCTTAATTCATGTGCGTAAAGTGTCTTCCCAGATTAGCCTGTGCACTTTCCGCTTTAATGGTATTTTTAGTTTCAACGAAGTCCCTCCTTACCAAAAAATCAAGTTTAGGCGGAAAGTGTCGTCCCTGATTAGCCTGTTCGGACTGCACAGGCTAATCTGGGACGACACTTTACGCACATGCATTATGACCAGCTTTCACAGAACAAGACACATATTTCAATATAAATTCCTTTTTTACTTAAACTTTCTTCTTGTTCAAATTGTAACTGGTGGTTATATAAACCATTGAAAAGAGTTTGGAGACAAAAATGCCAGTTTTTGTACTGTCATACTCTTTGATATGAAGGCACATTTAGCAGATTTGTTGAAAACTTTGATTTTGGACAGTATTTGATTTATCATGGCTAATCAAAGATATGTATCCTAACTATTAACAAACGGGTAACTCTTGAACAAGGTAACGGGCTCTATAGTGTTTATTGTTTTTATATGCAGCCACATATCTGAAGAGGTAAAGCTAAATGTGACTTACCATATTTGTGTCCCACAACTTTTAAGTTGGACTACAAGTTAATTTTTTATCAAGCATGTCTCAGGGCATCACAAATCATAAATCATAAACTTGGTTTGGTATGGGGAGTTTGTCAGAGATTGGTTATACATTCAAAGATCATTTGTAACCCTGGTAAAAGCTTTAATAATTAAAGAGGAAATATAATATTTAAGTGTTATTTCTTTCGCTGCAACTGGTACAAGTGTTTTCTTCACTTGGAAGAGTGTGCCTCATGTTATAGGTTCATTGTGATTTTGGAAACATTGGAAGTTATTTGCTTAAAAAATTATAATAATTATTCTGATATTTTTTGCTGTTTTAAATGTGATGATGTTAACTCTTTCAGTGCTGGAACCATATTTTGAAGGCCTTTGCAAACAGTTTGGATCCAGATGAGACGTCACAAAACATGGCGTCTCATCAGGATCCAAACTGTTTGCTATTCTGATAGTATTCTTTGAACAAATATCGCAGAAAATTCTTTTTTTAGAAATTCAGCAGACGACATTTTAGCAGACGACAAATTTCCCAGCATGCAAATGTTTAAGTTGTGTGGAGGTCTCTAAAGCAAAGAAATGATCTATTTATAACGTAAAAAATCTATGAAAGTTCACATTTTAGTTCTATTTGTCTTCACAGGAGAATAAGTAAGAACCAATTTGATAAACTTAACTGTGCTTAAATGTACTGGATGAATTACATTTCAATGGTCTAAATAGTGTTCTTTTGTGGTATGATATTGTAAGTATGGCAATGATTGAATAATTGTTCATATGTGTGACTGTTGTGCATTTGCTTTATGTGTGTTGTTTGTTATCAATCTGTTAAGTCAGAGACCAAAAATGAAACTCTGTTTACTTTAAAACTGTGACGTGACATTTAAGAAGATTTGAATGACACTGCTTCGTTGTTTTAAACCTCCACCAACAAAAGGTGGCTGGATATAGATTTGGCGTTGTCCATCCTTCCATACATCATTCCGTCCATCTGTCATTCCTTCCATCCATCTTTTCAAAATTTTGAAATAAGCGGGAGATATCAATTGAACAAAGTGCTTGTTTTTTAAGTTTGGTTTATTCATGTGACTGTGGTTAACAATATCATTATGAATTTTAATAAAATTATTAACACAAACTGTGCTGACAAGGTGATTTTATTAATAACTATATGCATAAGATGTCAGAAGGACATGAAAGGATTGCATTATGCACCATTATGTGATGATTTACGATGGTTTATGCAGCATAATGAGATGAATTATGATGTTTTATGCAGTACAATATTATGATTTTTTCCTTTTAAAACATATATCAGTCCTTTTAATGACTTAACTGTATGAAAGTGTAAACTTAGTATGTACCTAAGTCACCAATTTATCACTTAATTTATCTTGCTGTGTAATTTAATCACCTAAATGAAGCCAACAAATCATCTACACCCTTCCATTTCCCCTCAACCCGCTCCTTTGGTAAAATATAGTATATTATATGATATATATAACTTTCATATTCAGTCATGCTCATGGTCGTGTGTTTCAGATAAGGGCAATGGTAACCATGGTTCAATGTCGCACCATGGGCAATTTGATGATCCACACAAAGGAGGTGAGTCCATGATTTCTTTAGTAACGTTGTGGGAAAACTTGACTAAAGTGTGTTGTCCCATTTTAATATCCTGTGCAGATTGCACAGGCTAATTAGAGATGACACTTTATACATAGACTATTTTTTTCTTTAGAATAGACTTCCTTTAAGCAAAAAATTACATACCGTAAAGCGTTGTGTATAACGCGCGTTTATGTATAACGCGCATCTACTTTTTGAAGCAAAAAAATTGGGAAAAAAAAATGAGGGAAAATTTCTGTACCATAGTCTCACTGAAAATCATTTTATTTACATTGCCGACCTCACGTGTTATTTTATTGTTTCAATAATTACTTATCTTAAAGACGATAACGATAAAGAAACTTGTTTGTGTGTGTGTTTTAAAAAAGATGTATTACGCGTAAATGTTTTGATTTAAATGAATTATGCATGAAATGCACAATTTCCATGAGGATACCATCGAGCTTTTCATCATAAGTCTCTGAAGTAACTGTCCACAATTTTATCGTGGAGGAGTACATATGGCACGCCTGAACCACAAAAATGAGAAAAACTAAGTTTAAGTTACTTAAACTAGGTTTTTCTCTACTTAAATTCAATTTAAGTTACTTAATTCGAATTAACGCTGCTTAAAATGAATTTAAGTAGTTTTTGTGGTTCCCGCGGCGTTAACGCTAATTAAAACACCGAAAATGCATTAACGGTGCTTAATGGTAATTTTCTTACTTAAGTTGAATTAATTCAGCTTAACAAGGATTTTCTCTATCAATTGTACTATTTTCAATTAAGTTGCGTTAAAATAGGTTTTTCTACTTAAAATATGTTTTTAGTTACACGAATTCAACTTTAGTAAGGAATTTTACTTAAGTTGTAAAGTCGAATTGTTTTGATTGGTCAGTTAATGATCCGGAAGACCTAAGCCAATCAGAAACATATATATAATTAAGTTGGATTCGGTGACACGATATAATCTTTAATTTCTACCTGGGACATATAATATAGTCCCAGTTTCTACATACAAGCTGGTATGACTACTCGTATACAAGACAAGTTATTACTACAGGTAAATGCGATATGACCCGGAAATATATAGACGGGCGGATCGTTTTTGATGTTTATTGCATAGTTAATGACTGTCAGCAAAATTTGATGATGAAAGGGTGTTTTGAATGTTATTCCAGACTAAAACAAATTTTAGCTGACTTAAGATTCTAATCCAAATTTATAATATCTGTATTTTTTGCTCGTACCACATGGCAATCTTTTTCTTCCGACCTCGGGCATGAATTTATTAACAAACCTGACAACCAATCAAAACGCTTGTTTCATATGCTTATTTTCGGACGCGAGTTTTGACTTAACGATAATTAATAATTCAACTTAAGTAAAAATTTTATTACTTAAGTAATAATTAAATACAATTAACGATGCGAAAGCACTTAAATTAATTTTAAGCAGCGTTAAATGCAATTTAAGTAACTTAACGGTAATAAAAATCAATTTTTGTTGTTCGGGCGCACTTAACGAGTTAAACTAAGTTTTTCTCTGCTTAATTCATTTTTCTCACATAAATAGAAAATAACTCTTCTTAACTACTTAATGCATTTAGTAGCGTTAATTCGAATTAAGTTACTTAAATTGAGTTTAAGTAGTGAAAAACTAAGTTTAAGTTACTTAAACTTAGTTTTTCTCTTTTTTGTGGTTCAGGCGTGCCATAAGTACACATTACGGACCGATTAGTGTGCTTGGTATAACTAAGACACTGACATTTTGATTGGTATTGGCACAGGGTTATTCATGCATGACTAATTCACAACGGCGCATTTTATTTACATTTCCCATCTCACGCCCTGTTTTGGAGCGTCTATAATTGACAGGAGACTTTAACGACTCAAACTTCTGAACACCATTACTGACATTACCGGCGACAAACAAACAATGGAGGTGTGAAGCCGTTTGCCGGTTCGCATGTTTTGATAATAGCCCAGCTACACAAAACTTAACAGGTGACGCAAATTGCTCGATGATCACAACCCCAATCTTGACAAGACGTATGAAAACGTGTAAACAAACACAACATCAATTTTATTAACACATTTGAAATGCAAGAAAAATAATAATGAATATAACAGGGAAGACCTTGCCGACACACTATTGTAAATCGACAAGTGCCCCCAAATAAATTGTGTAACCCTTGTACAGTAGGGTATAATATTGTGGGAAAAAACAATAAAGTTTAAATAAAAATTGCTTCCTTGTTTTTCATTTTCTTCTTTAAATTTATTTGATTTCAATGCTCTGTAGGCCACGACTTTTTTTTTTATTGGTTTACAAAAATTATTTTGAAAATGGTCCATCGGGCGGTCGAAAAAAAAAAAAAAAAAAACATTAGAAAAAAAAGTTAATGCTAATAACATCAGAACAAAGACAACATATCTTTTATAACCTAAACACAGAGACAAAAAATCAAATTATGCAATGAAACACATCTATATCTTCAAATGAAATGAGTCCTAACAGCACCTTATGTAACATCAGGCAATTTTAAACACTCCATTACATGACATGCGTTCTTCTCCCATTAAAACGAAAAACTGCGCTTCATTTCCATAATTGGATGCGCACCATTACGCAATGCGATGCCCGTTGCATAAATCTTATATAAGATAAACTACTCATACACAAATTACCCGGTATGTGTTTGCTCTTACTCGACTTATGAGATCGTACATGAAAAAAAAAATCGAGGTAGATCGATCCATGCGTCGTCGCGGTAATGTTTGTCAAAGTTGTTGTTGTCATGAAAACTCGTTGATTTACAACGCAAAACGTCTTATTTGAACTGACGCGAATTAATTTAATCATATTTGTCAACTTCGCTTTTGCTTTATTTTGATAATTTAATCCAAAGTTTAATGTTAGCAAGTGTTTTTTTTACTGGAATTGTAAACAAGGAGTCAGTTAAAGTCTTCCGAAAATGTGCAGTCTGTGTGAATTGACAGTTTGACGTCATCAAAGGAAAGCCGCTTTCTGTCGGAAGCAATAAAGCGACAAATTTCGCGCCGAAAAAAATGGCTTCCTTTGTCTAGCAATCAACATGCCGAACCAATCGTTTGTTTGTTTCTCAATTGACCTTTCGACAGCCGATTGATTGACAGGCTTATTAACCAATCAGATTACAGCATAGATTAGGCCCGTTACTATCCGCCATTTTGTCCGTCAAACTCGCCGTTGTCCGGCACATAAGCTTATACGTAATTCTGTGTTTTAAACAAAGAAAATGGTTGAAAGGTGCTGTTATGGCACTTGTTATTCAGACACAAGGTATCCAGAACGGTTAAAAGATGGAAGTACGTTTTTTCCGTTCCCTCAACCGGGTACTAATCTTGAAAAATTCAAACGTTGGATTCGTCTTTGTGGTCGTCCACACGAACAGCTTAATCTCAACATATTAAGCGATCGCCCGAAAGCAAAACACAGTCGTTATAATAAGATACTACGCGAAAATAGAAAATGTAAGTTTTGCAACGGACACGTTATAAAAAAGAGTATAACTTTGTACTTGTTTATCCTCTATATAGACAAATTAGAAAGGAACATTTAAAACCATTTTTCAAAGGTGGCCAACGTTAAATAAATTTGACATTCTAATGCAGTCGGCAAATAAATAAGACATTATAAACTTTGCTAGATTTTTTTAATGCTAATGAAATCGTAATAATAAAGACAATCAGTTATTATTTTTAATAATATCACATAGAATAAAACATTTTTGATTTCTGTCGGTTTAAGTCTTCCAAATTTAATGTTAGTTAAGAAACTATTTTCAAATGCGCAAGTAATTATCAATAGGGGCCAATAAGTGTCATTTTACACCATATGTGGGCTTTCTACTAATCCGTTATCAAAACAGATGCCGCAAACCGTGAATGACCCTTTGAAAACCCGGTCTGATTAGCGAGTTTTTTTGTACATGAAAATTCTTTCAACTTTTTATATTTTAAACATTGCAGAAGATAGTTTTCGAGGAAATAATAATATATAATAATATATTGTGTATGTTACTTTTTTGACGACTTTGACTTTGTTATACGATTATAACAATGCGCATGGGTCATTTTGACCAAACGCATTGTAGATATGTGTTATATCGGATTTCAATAAAAACGTTCTTCGTCTTCTATTAAAATAAATTTACTTACCTGTGCCACATTTGCGATGTTGCCATCGGTTGCAAAAATTAACGGCTTTTAATTAAAAAACTGAAACATCTATTACTCAAGGAAAAATATTGTGACTAACGAACAATTCATACTGTATGCGATAATTGGCGATAATTTTGCCGACTTTGATGATAAATTTAACGGCTTTTAAGTAGACTAATAAAAAAGTTTTGACTATTTAATAGATATGATAATTATATTCAGCACCACTATTCAATGATAATAAAAACTATTGTATGGCCTTTCTGGTATACCATGAGGCCTTTTTGGTTCACTTATGCGGCCGATTCGCGTAGCCATTTTTATGACGGACTTCGGCGGAGTGACCCCCCTTGAAATCGGTGGGCGTGGCTTCACTCTCGCTGTCGAAAGGTCAATTGCAATCCTCCAATTTAATAAAAGCACATGCATAGCTCCGCCTTCGAATCTTTTGCAGAGAACGGAGGCGGAGTTTAACGGTTAATTGAGCTAGTGTTTTACACAAGTTGAGTTCCGATTTGCCGAAATTACTCGGCCCTAAGCATTGAAACGACAAATACATTTATCAATGATTTTCCGAGATATACCGATTTGTTCCGATTTCCAAACTTTCTGTACAGTTCCTATAAACTATGGCGGACGTGTTTACAAAATTCCTAAACACATATATCGTAAATAATGGCAGTGTTTTATTGGATTATTTATACTTATTATCAAATACTATCGGGTTTGTTTAATATAATTAACATGTTAAACAATATAGTTGCGTCACAGACACGGAAATAAATTTTGATGGGGTCGACATTTGACTGACGCTGATTTTCTTATTGTCTGTAATTTTTACCCGAAATAAATTTTGAGAAGTGCCCATAAAAGGACTGGTACATAATGTGTCACATTGAAAAATATCCCGATCTCTGCAATATATGTGAACCAATCGTTGATTGTACTTACTTGATTTTATTCGCAACCGTACTCAAACCGGATCGTTTTTTTTCTCATTTCGCTCATTTTGAAGTGCGGTCGGGAATAAAATATTAAAAAAAAAGACGATTTTCCGATTTTATTTTTTTCCCATTTTCCAAAAATTAGGGTCGGCGGTTTTGTAAACCAAGAAATATAAAAGTCGTGGCCGTACATACCTGAAAAAGGTAGAAAATATTAATGTTAACTTTATAACGTTTGTCCATCTATATTCAGATCGTAAATATAACACAATTATTAACATAGTTAGATCGTAAATATAACACAATTATTAACATAGTTACGGTTAAAACAACGGGGAACAGAATGATGCGAGTTACCGTAACTGGATAACTGACAGGGAAAAAATGTCTTGGCATGATTGTAGTTGTGCATAACGTGCATCAAGTTTTTAAAATTAAATTTGGGGGTAAAAATGTGCGCCTTATACACAACGTTTTACGGTAAACAGACTGCACTTCCTAATCTTGGACAACAAATTACACACAGCATTAAGCCCTGATTTTCCAGAGCAAAGCTGAAGTGATTTCTTTATTATGACTCTTGCCTTAACCCATTATTTTATGCCTAGCGTCTAGAAAAAAGGCCTTGGCAAACAGTGTAGACCCTAATGAGACGCCGCATGATGCAGCGTCTCATCTGGGTGTACGCTGTTTGCTGAAAGGAATTACTGTAAGACATATTCTAAATATAGAAATAAATATACTAGACATCCCTAATTTTGGAAAAAAATTGATCCAGTTTCAAAGGATGGGAGAGTCCACTAGGCATAAATGGGTTAAATGGCGATGTGGTAAAATGGTAAATTGCTAATGTTGGAGGCCTTAAGGCAGGTTGATAAATAGACCACTTTTTTCCTCTCTTTACGCCATTTTTGGTTGACATTATTTGATTCGTTTTAACCCTTTGCATGCTGGGAAATTTGTCGTATGCTAAAATGTCGTCTGCTAAATTTGTAAACTTAGCATTTTCTTTGATTTTTTTCAAAGAATACTATCAGAATAGCAAACAGTTTGGATCCTGAGAGCCACCACGTTCTGTTTGCAATTATAAAGGCCTTCAAAATTTAGTTCCAGCACTGAAAGAGTTAATAAAGCTCAAGTTCTCATAGTTTATAATGTATGCTGGCTCATAGCTTTTTCTTGATCTCCAGCCACAATAAAACAACTCAGCCTGTAAAAAATAGATTGCAAATGAGTTTGCTGAATAAGCTATATTCCAGAGAATGTAGAATTTAAGTAACTCACAATATTTATAAAATGTAATTACAGCAATTAAATACTTAAAACGTTTAGATTTCAAATGCTTACAATATTTACTTTGGGAATGTTTGCCTTGCTGTGTGAAAACAGGATTTAATACATGTGTGTAAAGTGTCCTCCCAGATAAGCCTGTGCAGTCCGCACAGGCTAATCAAGGATGACACTTTCTGCAAAAACTAGATTTTCACAAGACTTCCTTTAAAAAAAATACAATAAAAGGGCAAGTGTGGTACTTGATTAGCCTGTGCAGGATGACACAGGCCAGGTTGGAAGAACAATTCATTCAAATGCATTTAACACTGTTTTCTATGAGCAAGCCTCATTTGCATTTTCTTCCACAGCTATTCCTGCAGTCACAGAAGAGCAACTAGGGGATGTTACTCCGTTTGCACTTCCACATTCTTATGACTCTGACTCCAACATCAGTGATTTCTCTGACTCGACTTTCGACTCGTTTGATGAGCCAGAACATGATGAGGGCAGCGTAGAGTTTGACCCCAACAAACCGTTGCCAGCAGAACCTAAAAAAAATCATCAGGTAACAAAATTTGCTGAAATGTTCTATAAAGTGTTTTATTCTTGTTGGATAAAATTTATTATTTGTTTTTGTATATGTAATGACTTTTTAAGTGGGGACAGTCATTGGTCTAGTGGTAGGATGCTGGTCTAGGGATCGGAAGGTCCCTGGTTCAAATCCAGCTGGGGGCACTGGATTTTTTCTGAGCAAAAAATTAATCCCATGCTTGCTCCTCTCTACCCAGGTGTATAAGTGGGTACCTATGAGGGAAATAAGTCAATGTACCGTGGCTGCTTTCGGCGCCATATGTTAACGGAGGACTCAAATCCCAGTGATCATGGGATAAATGTCAAAGTTGATTGAATCATAGTGAGTAATCAGACTATAAAAGCAAAGCATGCCCTTAACTGACATGTATGGTAAATTAGATGATTTCTGATTTTAGATAAAAAAGGACTTTGCAGCAGTGTTTTCCTTTAATTCCTGGATTGATACACCCACAAAATCAAGAAATATTACTGTCAAATGCATAATAATTATTTTAAAGGGACTGTCAACCAAGACGATGAAGAAAAGAAAAGTTGTTAAATACTGTGTTTTTTTACAATTATTAGTTTATATTGATTAAAATATCACGATTGGTATATTACATTACTTGAAAAAAGTTGTTAAGTTTTCATATTTTCAGTATATTTGGTAATAAATTTTACTGGGTATGTCTACCAGGTAACTACCAGTTACCTATAAATAACGCCAGTAGATTGATCATAATCTACACGTGGTAAAACCAGGAATGCAAATTGTGCATGCGTAGTGAATTGTATATATTTTATATATAAAATGATCAATCTACTTGCGTTATTTATAGTGTGTAAATCGTTATGTCACCTATTTTTGCAATGTACTTTCGATTTTACATCGAGAAATTTTATTACCGAAAATACTGAAAATATGAACTTTTTTCAAGTAATGTAATTTACCAGTCGTGAGATTTTAATCAATATAAACTAACAATTGTAAAAAAATACGGTATTTTAGAACTTTTCTTTTTTGGTCATTCGTGGTTGACAGTCCCTTTAAAATGTATGTTTCATAGGTGCTATTAAAGGACTGCCTGCAAGGCTGTTTGTTGACAATTTTCTAGAGCAAACCTTACAAAACCAGCAAAAAACTAAAAATAAGAAAACTATAATTATAATTATAATAATGATTATCAGGTAACACATCACCTTGTTTTGCATTATTCATATTTTGCAATTATAATTTGATCATGTAATGCTGCATAGTTGGGACCATCTACATTTGGCATGCAAACTACATTATGGGCATTTTTCTAAGAAGAAGGTCAAACGGATACCGCAACAAACTTACTGTAAATGTCATCCGTTTTGACAATAATAGTTTTATAATAAATATTTAGTAGTAAATAATAATAAATTTTAATAAAAATAATTATAATTCAACAATACTAGATCAAGGACCTGGCGACCGCACTACTTCCAATAAACAAGAAGAAGGAAACATTTGATGACCCCATTGCCCCGGGCCGGACCCTGCTACAGCGGGTGGAGCCCCGCCGCTCAAGAGAGATACCCATGCTGCCCGAGACCCAAGAAAACTTGACCCCAGAGAAGGTCAGTCAGTGTTTCACCATTTTGGGAATCTGGCTTGGGCTTTTTAAATTTGGAAAATTCATGTTGGTTTGTTTAAAATTGGGAAGTTGGTGTTGTGTTTTTTTTGCTTGTTCTTTAAAATTTAGGATAGACATGTTTTCAGTATGATATTTTCTAAGGTTCAAAGAGCTGAAAAACATTAAAGGTTGCAGTTTATTTACTACAAAATGGGCAATTTTAGGCAGTCATTTTGGAAAAATATATCGGGAATATGGCCCAAGTTTGGCCAAAATTTCAACACACAAAATCACTGTTAGGTGTTGTTACTCAAAGGACTGACAGTTAGTTTCATTCCGTGGACTTCCCTTCTCGAAAAAGTGCACGAAATGCGCTTTTAATGCGCATTTAATGCACATTTAATGCGCATTAAATGCGCATGTTATTGGCACCGTATTTTTTGCTAAACAAGTGCATTTTATTCTGTTAAAAAAAAACACTTTTTACTAGTGTGTTTATACATATAAGTGTATTTTTTCCACGAAATAATACACTAAAGTGCGTTTATTATGATAAAAGTGCGCTTAAGTTTATTTTTAAGCGCATTTATACACTTGAGTGTATTTTAAGACATACAAATAATACACTTCATGGTCAAAGTAAATTTTTTAATGCGCATTAATACACTCATACAAATAATACACTTCATGGAGTATTCAAAGTGAATTTTTTAAGCGCATTAATACACTTGAGTGCATTTCCAGACATACAAATAAAACACTTCATTGAGTTTTCAAAGTGAATTTTTGTAAGCGCATTAATACACTTGAGTGCATTTCCACTGATACAAATAATACACCTTACAAAATTGAAAGTGAATTTTTTTAAGCGCATTAATACACTTGAGTGCATTCCCAGTCATACAAATAATACACCTTACAGTATTAAAAGTGAATTTTTAAGCGCATTAATACACTTGAGTGCATTTTCAGTCATACAAATGATACACTTTATGAAGTGTTGGAAGTGAATTTTTTAAGCGCATTATTCGCTCAAGTGTACTTTTCATCACTTCAAATTAGTATGCTTAAAAATTTACCAAATTTTTAAAAAATCCCAGCATTTTGAAGCCAGCATTCATTCTTTAAATGAAAGGTTTGTGTAAACACATACATAAAAAACAAAAAGTACAATTCAATAGATAAGTACACACTTTATTAGAATGTTAAACCTTAAAAAACAAAAACAAATGTTACATATCTACATAAGAGAGGATTCAAACGGGCTATTGCCTATCTGGAATTAACAACTTTAAATATCAAGCTCATACCAGTGATTTTTCTCCCCTCTGATTACCGGTTACTGATTAACAGCCAAATACAGGTGGTTTCCGCTTCAAAAATATTAAAGTTTTCCCCTCCTTAAGCTGAAATGTTTTCCCTATCATTTACTAGATATTTATATATATTACATTAATTCCAAATCCCTTTTTAATATGGACAAAAGCAGCACATTCAATTCAATCATATTCTGGATCCTAATATATGATAAATGAACGGTATTCATGAAATTTATATAAATCTATACCTTATTTTTAAGATCTTCCTTTTTTGTTCATTATTGCGCTAAAATATGCCCTTCTGAGAGCCAGTATATACAGGTTGTTTTGAATTTCCTAGGAAAATCACTGCATACATGCTGACAATATTTAGCAGCTTAGCCCCTGTCACTATATTTGTTGTTATACACTGTTCCTTACAAAGAATGCATTCATAAACCACCCTTTATAGAGCAGTTCACCAGCTGATCAGGTCTGAATACTACTGTCATGGTCTGTGAGGCGCATCTCGTGCATGATCTCATTTGATATAAGGACTCAGGCCCGTACCCAGGCACTGGGCCCAGGGGCCCGGGCCCCCCCCCCCCCAGCTGGCTGTCGAGTAATGATTTTTTAATAACGGGCCTACTGCAAATTTTCTCACATGAAAGGGCCCACAGTACACTTCCCTGCAATACAAATGCGCAGATGTGTTTTATTGCCCCTGATACACAAGGGGATTAGCGCTAATTTACTTGCCAGTGGAGATAAGACCCTAGGCTATGTTTTCTTATCACCTTGTACACACATCCCCGATCTGTCAATTACCCATTGTGCTCAATGCTTCATCTTTTGATGGTGGGTGTTACACGTCTTTTGATTGGACAAAGAAAGAGAAACAGCGAATGGATGGAACTGATACAGAAGGTCGTAGGTCTGAACGATAATAGTGTTTTCTCTTTTAAATTCAAACCTCCTCTAGAGTCATAGCTTATTAAACATTTCTGTGAAAACTGTGTGTAGATGATAAACATTTTATAATGAATTTCCTTTGAAACTTTATATAGAGGAGGTTTGATTTCAAAGAGAAAATACTAGTAGGTTATATGTCAGTTACTGACACATAACCATAGTAGTATTTTGTCTTTGAAATCAAACCTCCTCTACAGTCATAATTTATGTTACATTTCATAATAAAGGTTTTTTAGTTTCAAAAGTTGCTTTTACTTCTTCATAAAGTGCTATACATTTCTGAAATCTAAAGCTTTAAACATGCGTGTGAATTTCACACCAAGGGGCCGTCAATAAAGCATGTCATGCCTTTTTGACCATTTTTACCCCTCCCCCCTCCGCATGTCACAATCTGTTACAAAATCTTGGACCCCCCCCCCTAAAGTACGTCACAAACTCACACTTTCGAACATTTTTTTTATTAATACTTTATTCAAATTTAATCTAAAACACAATTCACTTTTAAACCGTATTAAAATGTCACTTACCGGTAAAAGAACTTTCACATTACAGGCTTTTATAACTGTAGGGTTGTTACGATGGGCAGTATGAATATTTATCCACGTGTTAACCTTTAATAAAAACGAAATTATAATTTAGATTGTCTTTCAAACCTTTACTTACTAAAAATGGAACAGTCCAATAAATTATTTCGTCATTGAAATATGTGTGGAGGTTGTGCCTATTGAATAAGCCGGCCCAGCCAAGTTGCTTATTAAACATTTGAACAACAGAATCAGGAGATACGCAATTCGTCTTATTTCGACATAAAACTAATTCAAATGTTTCACAAAGTTTTGAAAATTATTTTAAATGCTACTAAAGAAATAAAAAATAAATTAGACATTTTTTAAAATAAATGTGTGACATCACACATGGCCTGACCCCCTCCCCCATGTCACAAACTGTCACACTTTCTTACCCACCCTCCCCTTACCTGGAGATTGACATGAGATGGACGGCCCGTAATGGTTAAAGCTTTAGACTCCAGAAAGATGCTGATTTACTTGTTATATATCCATAAATTCATAAAACAACATAATGTTTCTATATGCACAAAAGTTCACCTTGAACAATGCCTAATAAAAAAAATCTATTCGGGAGGGGCAACCCCTCCCGCACCCTTCCCGTTTGGGCCCCCCCAGTCAAAATTTCCTGGGTACGGCCCTGGGTCCTGAAGGATATTTTATAATGTAAGTGTTAAATATTGCTGTTATGGTAATCTTGTTCAACAGTTGCTATAAATATCATAAATTTAAATCAAAACAAGTTTGTTGGCTTGTTGTTTTTGTTTGTTTATTTTTGCAATTTTAATCTCGTGATCATATGTGACTTAACGCTTTTCATAAATTAAATAATTTAAAGAAATAACGTTTGGTAGAAAATACTGTTTATAAATGTACTAATATATGTGGTCTCCTTTGGCTGTGTGAACTGGTCGGAAGTGTGACGTCTTTAAAATGCAATAACCTTTATTATATAGTTTTACCTTTCAACAAATCCATCTTTTCTTGGTCAAGGACAAGCTACAGGGCGTGGTTTCCCACTCCTGTTCCCCTCAAGTTGGCCTGCTCGTGCAGGGTAAAACCTGGTCTAAATGTCCATACATCAGGTAGTCCCCCTTTTGCTCCCTTTTTTGGCAGGCGATGATGCACATTCTGTCCAATGGATCTTCCGATCAATGTAAATTTCACCTTGGGGTTTAACCTTCAAATATAAAATATAAAAGTTCTTATTAAATATGGGGGAAAGAATTAATGACAAGAAATAGGTATAAATAAATTTTAAGATGACAATAACCATAAAATACAGCCATAATAATTCAAATGGTGTTTTTTTCCTTAAAATTGCATTACATTTACTTATCCATTTACATTTCCCAGTGACAATACATAAATATGATAATGATCATAATTAATTAAATTAAAAAGAGATGCAGAAATGAAAATACAAACCTGTTACAGCTGTTCTTCAGTATTCCAAAAAAACGGCAGTTGTTGAACTATGAGACCATATCACTTTAACCACCCACTTTGAATTTTCTTTGCAACAAACTTATTGTTGATATACACATTGTTTACAAAAAACAACTTTCTGTGCTCCAAATAACTTGCTGAGCTCCAACCAATCAAAAGTGGTTTGTTTTAAAATAGATGGTGCCATAACCAATCAAAAGTCTATAAACACCCCTTTGTTTGGGCTAGATGGAGCACTGATAGGGATTAGTGTTTATGATGCTAATGGATCTCTTATCTGATCCTGATTTTATCTGATATTTATTGAATAATAATAATATTGAATAATACACAGCACACTTAGCACATTATATTTAATTGTTAATATTTCAATATAACTTACTGAATGGTGTTAGCAAATAATAATAATATTATAAAAATTATTTAAATTGTCTTTTAAAATGTCTGTTAATAGTCAATGTGGTAGACATTAATTGAATTGGGGTTAAACATCAGTGTAAGAAAGTTCAAATACTTATTTTTTATGTTGTGGAGATATAATTGATTCTGGCACCCCACATAATATTTTTGACACTTTCATTATTTTTAATTAGTTACCCACAGCCTGATTTAGTTGTACTTTTCCCTTTAAAAGCTGCTCTACTGATTCACATATTTTATGAGCAGACAAATTGCAACAATAAGACCATAAACATTATGTGAAGATAAAAAAGAATTCAGTACAATCCTCCTATTAAACACTATATCTCTGTCCTTTAACTTCAGTTAGTTGCTATAGTGTTGCTCTTTTTTATGAAGATGCACTAAAACTACACTTGTACAGAAAGAATATTTTTTTTGCAAATCAGAAGATACACCAATATGCACAAAAAATGCACTTCATTAAAAAAAATGCACTTATTGCATAAAAAGATGCACTTTGTCTACAGAAGATACACTAAAAGTACAGTAAAATACACTTAAAGATAATGAAAATACAGAAAAAATGCACTTTAGTTCACTTAATTATGAAAAAAGTGCAGAAAAAATACACTTTTTGGTAAAAATGCAGAAAAAATACACTTTTTAAAGCGTATTTTGTTAAAAAGTGCATTTTATTTTGAGAAGGGTTTGTATTAAGGGTAATGGTTAGGGTTAGGGGTTTTCTGGACAGTAGAGAAGCTCCTACACTTAAATTTTTTTTTTTTTTTTTTAATTATGAGCTATTGTCATCACCTTGGCGTCTGCGTCAGCGTCCAGTTAAGTTTTGTGTTTAGGTCGACTTTTCTCATAAAGTATCAAAGCTATTGCATTCAAACTTGGTACACTTACTAACTATCATGAAGGGACTGGGCAGGCAAAGTTAGATAACTCTGGCGTGCAACTTGTTTATCATGCAACATTCATTCATTCATTGTCCCATATGTAAAAGAGTCATTTGTTTCCAGTAACATCGCAAAGAAAGTAGGCTGGATAGGTGTGTTTACCTTTGAACTGTGCTCTGTGAAAAGCGGGTTTAATGCATGTGCATAACCTGTCGTCTCAGATTAGCCTGTGCAGTCCGCATAGGCTTATCAGGGACAACACTTCCGCCTTAACTTAATTTTTGCTAAGAAGAGACTTTCTTTGAACAAAAAATATCATGAGCATGGAAAGTGTTGTCCCTTATAAGCCTGTGAGGACTGCACAGGCTAATATAGGACAACACTTTATGCACATGCATTAAACCCCCTTTTCACAGAGCTTGAACCTTTTGTTTTTGTTTAGCTGTTAATATGATTACCAATTTAATAGTAATATGCAATTACATGCAGAAAATTTATCAATTTCTATTTCACATTTTGAGGTAATTTGAGTGTGTTAAAAGTTAATTTAATTCATGTTATAAAATAAAGGAAAGAGATCGCAAACATATGCGTTATTTAGTTGAATGTAGCCAAGAATTCTCAACCTGGAATACCTAACACAAGTTTAGGGTGGCTCAAAACATGAATGTTAGACAGTTTAGTTGAAACAAAGAACAGTTACTTTTTATGCCTTATTGTAAGAAGTTGCACAGGTGCAATATTTTTGCAAGCGACAGTAGAAAATAATTGAAATTGTTATTTCTCCTTTTCAACATAGGATTTCTATAACATGATTGTAATAACTTGTTACAAATTGCTACATATTATGATATGCAGCAATGGGAGGGTGTGTGCTGTTAATTTGGTACAACTTGTCACCTGTAACAATCTCTTTTAAATATTTCATATGTATGATATTTCAAGGGATCTTTTCACGCTTTGGTAAATTGACAAAATTGAAAAAAGTTGTTTCAGATTCGCAAATTTTCGTTTTAGTTATGATATTTGTGAGGAAACAGTAATACTGAACATTTACCATGGTCTAATATAGCCATTAATTGCATCCTTTGACGATTTTAAAACCTAAAAATTATAAAGCGTTGCAACGCGAAACGATTGAATAATTTGGAGAGTTCTGTTTTTGTCGTTAAATTTTGTGAAACTACGAAAATTGCTTATATAAGGTATAAAATACGTCAAGTATGTGTACTTGGCGGAATAGCTCAGTAGGCTAAAGCGTTTTTACTTCAGGACTCTAGCAGGACTCCAGGGGTCACTGGTTCGAAACCTGCTCCGGGCAATGTTCTTTTCCTTTTTTTAATTTTTTTCTTGATTTTTTACTGGAGCTTTTACGATCCAATGTTTACATTTATCAATATAAAGCATTTAATGAATAAGTTAAAAAATGCCAAAATCTGTGAAAAGGCCCCTTTAAGAGAAACAAATATTTATTGTTGACTCTTTATGAGTATTTCTTTTTGCTCAAATAAATGTATATTTGTTTTTTTAGTAAAAAAAAAGTTTAGTACAGTAGCACTTAAAAGCAATAGTGTACTTAACTAAACTTTATTATTTTCTTCAAATTTCTTGAACATTATTTTTTTCAGATACAAAGTAGATGAACTGAGGATTGGTGCAAGCAACTCTTCATGTATTCATATTGCATGTTTCAGCTGAGGATTGGTGCAAGCAACTCTTCATGTATTCATATTGCATGTTTCAGGTGAGGATTGGTGCAAGCAACTCTTCATGTATTCATATTGCATGTTTCAGCTGAGGATTGGTGCCATCAACTCTTCATGTATTCATATTGCATGTTTCAGGTGAGGATTGGTGCAAGCAACTCTTCATGTATTCATATTGCATGTTTCAGCTGAGGATTGGTGCAAGCAACTCTTCATGTATTCATATTGCATGTTTCAGGTGAGGATTGGTGCAAGCAACTCTTCATGTATTCATATTGCATGTTTCAGCTGAGGATTGGTGCAAGCAACTCTTCATGTATTCATATTGCATGTTTCAGGTCAAACTGAGGGGTGTCTTACAGAACCTGATTGAAAGTGAACTCAGCTACGTGAACTCTCTGGAACGCCTTACTAATGTAAGTAGAGTTTGTACAACGCCTTACTAATGTAAGTAGAGTTTGTACAACGCCTTACTAATGTATGTAGAGTTTGTACGCACAATTTGTAAGTATTGAAGTTGTCATCGTATTCAACAATATTTACAGCTGTGTCACTTCAGTCTGCTAACCTTATCCAACTCAGAAGCTAAGTGAAAATGGCTATGTGCAAACAGCATAAAACCAGGACAGCTTGCAAGTAACTCGCAGGAAAACCACCGGGGATTTTCTGAATTATCGGCCACTTTTTGATTGCAATCAGGGGGTTCCAAATCTATTGAGTTACGATCTGTTTGTAGTCTCCGACTTCACTCTGGGACTTAATTGTCATCTGATCATACTGTATTAAGATTTTTGCATCTTTCAAAAGCTTGTTTTAAATGCAGTTTATTGATATAGAACACATAATCCCGCCCAAAATACACACGACCGGTCGGGCATGTTACTGGGACATTGGCTAGCCCGGACCTAGGTACAGGCAGTGAATGTCGTTTGGACATGCCTTAGTGTTAAGCCCTGTAAAGGGTTAAATACGTATCTAAGTGGTAAAGGGTTAAATACGTATCTAAGTGGTAAAGAGTAAAATACGTATCTAAGTGGTAAAGAGTTAAATAGGCATCTAAGTAGTAAAGTGGTAAATTATTTAGTGTTTTCCTGGGTTAGCTGGTTTGCCAACACTATGTGCACATTATTTAGCCAGTAAACGACATCTTCCCAGCTTGAATCAGAAATAGAAGTAAATTGTGATTGTAATATCTCTAGGCCAGCACTTTACCTTTACCCAGCCAGTATTTTTTAACCCTGCTTCAGTGCCTCATATGTTTATTCTTGGAATGTTCGGTCCAATAATTTATGTTTGTCTGTATAATATTTGATAGTTTACAATAAATGACTTTTGTAGAAACGTTAATTTGCAAATTTCTGATAATGGCAAAAAAAGATATGAATTTGAGTTTGTCATATTAGTCATTTTTGAATGTATTTGTTTTAAATTTGCAGATCAGTAGACCCATAAGAACAATGAAAATTAATGCCCCACATGTGATAATAATTTTACAGTTACATGTTTGTTTGTGTATGAGCTTTGACATTATTTTTGCAGTTAAAAAAATATTCATATTTAATTTGATCTCATCTTTAAAAAAATAGAGTAGTTGAAGAATATTTAGCGGGAGTATACAAATTAAAGCTCACAACTGAGATTTGTTTGATTATAAAACTGCAATCCAATTCAAAAGTTAATTTCTACAAAGGAAAAAATATCATCACAACATTAACTAGAAATGGCGCGGCAGAGGCCGACGCGTATCCCCATGCCACATGTTTGACCCAGGGGGCGCCCCAGGATTGGTAATGGGGCCATGTATAGTTGAGATTGACCGTATTGTCATAAGAGATGTTCAGTATCAATTGGAAGTAAATCGGCGTAGAAATGAAGAAGTTAATGTAAAATAACATAAAACAAGAGATGTGTTTGTCATAAACACAATGCCCCTACTGCGCCGCTTTGATTTTTTTTTTTTTATATATAATTTGGCAGGTTTATTCATTACCTCCCTTTAAAGCTTATTACTTCCCTTGGATTTGTTTTTTTGACCTTTGACCTTGAAGGATGACTTTTACCTTTCACCACTCTTAATGTGCAGATCCATGAGATACACATGTATGCCAGATATCAAGTTGCTATCTTCAATATTGCAAAAGTTATGGCCAATGTTAAAGTACATAAAATAAAAAAATGAGTGAAAATCTCTGACCTGGCCCCACCCCAACACCCATAACTTTTGACCCAGTGGTCAGATCAAAATTCCAAATAGTGCAGGGTCGCACATATGCTCATAGCTACCATGTGTGTAAGTTTCAAGGTTCTAGTGCATATAGTGTAGGAGGAGATAGTGGCCAGGACGGACAGACAGACAGACAGACGGCAGAGATAACTAGAAATGGCGCGGCAGAGGCCGACGCGTATCCCCACGCCGAATGTTTGACCTAGGTGTGCCCCAGGGTTGGTAATGGGGCCATGCATAGCTGAGATTGACCGTATTGTCATAAGAGAAGTTCATCATCAATTAGAAGTGAATTGGTGTAGAAAAGAAGAAGTTATAGTAAAAGGCAATTTTGGGTGGGTGTGGTCTATGTGGGCGGGGCCCCAGGGTTGGTAATGGGGCCATGCATAGTTGAGATTGACCGTATTGTCATAAGAGAGGTTCAGTATCAATTTGAAGTGAATCGGTGTAGAAATGAAGAAATTATAGTAAAAGGCAATTTTGGGTGGGTGTGGTCTATGTGGGCGGGGCGCCCCAGGGTTGGTAATGGGGCCATGCATAGTTGAGATTGACTGTATTGTCATAAGAGAAGTTCAATATCAATTTGAAGTGAATCGGTGTAGAAATGAAGAAATTATAGTAAAGGCAATTTTGGGTGGGTGTGGTCTATGTGGGCGGGGCCCCAGGGTTGGTTATGAGGCCATGCATAGTTGAGATTGACCCTAATGTCATAAGAGAAGTTCAGTATCAATTTGAAGTGAATCCGTGTAGAAATGAAAAAATTATAGTAAATGGAATTTTTTGGTGGGTGTGGCCTATGTGGGCGGGCGCCCCAGGGTTGGGATTGGGGCCATGCATAGTTGAGATTGACCCTAATGTCATAACAAAAGTTCAGTATCAATTTGAAGTGAATCCGTGTAGAAATGAAAAAATTATAGTAAATGGAAATTTTTGGTGGGTGTGGCCTATGTGGGCGGGGCGCCCCAGGGTTGGGAATGGGGCCATGCATGGTTGAGATTGACCGTATTGTCATAAGAGAGGTCCAGTATCAATTTGAAGTGAATCGGTGTAGAAATAAAGAAGTAAATGTAAAATAACCTAAAAAAATGAGTGATAATTTCTGACGCGGCCCCACCCCAACTGCTATAACTTTTGACCCAGGGGTCAGATCAAAATTCCAAATAGTGCAGGGTCGCACATATGCTCATAGCTACCATGTGTGTAAGTTTCAAGGTTCTAGTGCTTTTAGTGTAGGAGGAGATAGTGGCCAGGACGGACGGACAGACAGACGGACGGACGGACGGACGGACGGCGGAGATAACCACAATATCCCCACCTTTTTTTCAAAAAGCGTGGGGATAACTACAATATTCCCACGCTTTTCAAAAAGCGTGGGTATAAAATCCTTATTTCAAGGTCGCATTTGTATATGACAAAATATTAAACAACAGCTGTAAAACGTGCATATATTGAAATAATTTACCTAATTTTAAAAGTAATGAGATGGGATTCTATACAAGGTCAAGAAGCAAGAGGTCAAGGGCATGCTTAGTATCTTGTAAAATTTGTTAGTGTTAGGATTACACTGATGAACTCAAACCATCTTTTTAAATATTGACTTAAATTCTTAAGCGTAATAATTAAGAGTTTAACAATTCCAGGACTACAAGGATGAGATACTGAGCCAGGTTAGGAAGCCCGAGGTCAAGGTCACCTTCAGCAAGGTGGAGGACATCTACAACCTTCACATCATGTTCCAAATAGCCCTTACTGAGAAGATGCAGACCTGGAACCAGAATGAGTCCATTGGCTCAATATTCAGCATGGTAATGCATTTCCTGAGAACATTTCATTACTATTTGGCCTCGCTCTGCCAAAAAATGGGGTTTAATACATGTGCGTAAAGTGTTGTCAGATATTAGCTTATTAAGTTCATATAGGCTAAACAGGGGTGATACATTAAACTTTTTTTGAATTTTTAGTTTAATTGCGGTCCCTTTTTAACAAAAATCAAGTTATGGCAGAAAGTGTTTGCTGATTGGCCAGTGCAGACTGAACAGGCAATTCTTGGACGACACTTTACGCACATGCAGTAAGCCTAGTTTTCCGAGAACAAGACTCATATATTACTAATATTTCCATTTTCTTGCGCAGACCCATATTTAATATAAAGGAATAATGAAAATCCTGAAATATTATATGAAGAGAAATTAGTGAAACACAATAACTTTTTATTGAGTTGCATTAAGTAACCATTTCACAAAAAAACATGCAGCATCACATTCTTGAAGAAAATGATTTAAATTGGGGTCTCTACCTGTAAATCATAAGGGTTTTATACATTTTGTTTAAACATATTTTATAACACTTCTTGCCGATACAATTTTTCTTTTAGGAAGTCTTTAGCAAAAAAATTGGAATTATAATGGGTCCTTGCAATTATTCTTAAGGATAGTGTTTTGTGTTTGCTTTTGCAAAAATAATCATGACAATTTTCATTGGCAGATGCATTCTTAAACATGACTGGTCACTGATGTATGGTTTGCACTTCTCACATGATATGACTTGCTCCAAATCCAGTGAATATTCAACCTTGTCATGCTGTATCAGTGAATATGTGACCTTGTCATGCTGTATCAGTGAATATGTGACCTTGTCATGCTGTATCAGTGAATATGCAACCTTGTTATGCTGTATCAGTGAATATGTGACCTTGTCATGCTGTATCAGTGAATATGGGACCTTGTAATGCTGTATCAGTCAATGTGTGACCTTGTCATGCTGTATCAGTGAATATGCAACCTTGTTATGCTGTATCAGTGAATATGCGACCTTGTAATGCTGTATCAGTGAATATGTGACGTTGTAATGCTGTATCAGTGAATATGGGACCTTGTAATGCTGTATTAGTGAATATGGAACCTTGTTATGCTGTATCAGTCAAAATGTGACCTTGTTATGCTGTATCAGTGAATATGTGACCTTGTCATGCTGTATCAGTGAATATGCGACCTTGTAATGCTGTATTAGTGAATATGGGACCTTGTCATGCTGTATCAGTCAATATGGGACCTTGTAATGCTGTATTAGTGAATATGGGACCTTGTCATGCTGTATCAGTGAATATGGGACCTTGTCATGCTGTATTAGTGAATATGGGACCTTGTAATGCTGTATTAGTGAATATGTGACCTTGTCATGCTGTATCAGTGAATATGGGACATTGTAATGCTGTATCAGTGAATATGCGACCTTGTTATGCTGTATCAGTCAATATGTGACATTGTAATCCTGTATCAGTGAATATGCAACCTTTTCATGCTGTATCAGGGAATATGTGACATTGTAATGCTGTATCAGAGAATATGTGACCTTGTAATAATGTATCAGTGAATATGCGACCTTGTATGCTGTATCAGTGAATATGTGACCTTGTAATCCTGTATCAGTAAATATGTGACCTTGTAATCCAGTATCAGTGAATATGTGACCTTGTCATGCTGTATCAGTGAATATGGGACCTTGTTATGCTGTATCAGTCAATATGTGACCTTGTAATGCTGTATCAGTGAATATGGGACCTTGTTATGCTGTATCAGTCAATATGTGACCTTGTAATGTTGTATCAGTGAATATGTGACATTGTAATCATGTATCAGTGAATATGTGACCTTCTAATGCTGTATAAGTCAATATGTGACCTTGTTATGTGCATTGTTTTCAGTTCTCCAATGACATGACTCGCTCCATATACAGTGAATACGTGAACAACTATGAAGCGGCCAGTGAGATGATCAAAGAAGTAGAGAATAATTCCAGGACATTTAAAGAACTGCTTTTGGTAAATCTATGTAATTGTATCAACCTATAATGACCAAGTTTTTAATAAATGTATAGTATACAGAATTTTGCGGGTTAAGGCAAATAGATGATATCTTTATAGAATTGCTTTATGCAGTCAACATACTCCCTTATCATTGTTATATCAATTAAATTTTGACTTTGGGGTAATAAAAAGATTTTATCACTCTTTTTTTTAAATTTCATTCTACGTATTTATTTACAACACAATACTATTCGAAATAGTCAAAAATAAATATAATACGAACAAGAAATGTGTTTGTCAGAAACACTATGTCCCCTTCTGCGCCGCTTTGACTTAGAATTATTTTTTTACCCATATATTTGACCTTTGACCTTGAAGGATGACCTTGACCTTGACCTTTCACCACTCAAAATGTGCAGCTCCATGAGATACACATGCATGCCAAATATCAAGTTGCTATCTTCAATATTGCAAAAGTTATTGCAAATGTTAAAGTTGGCGCAAACCAACCAACAGACCAACCAACCAACCAACAGACAGGGCAAAAACAATATGTCCCCCACTATAGTGGTGGGGGACATAAAAATGTTGACATAAATAGTATGCCTTTTGCGGGAATCAAACCCATTTTGGTGCATTAGCCTAAAGTTTACTTCTACACCACAGGCGCATTTAAAGTTATGAATATGAATAGTACAACAAATGTCTTGTTTAATCGTAAATAGAAAAGTATTATGCAAATACTCATAGACTGTTTGGGTTATATGAAATTAAAAAAAAATATGTTGATATTACACAATGTTCAGTAGAGGTTTAAAAGCTTAATGTTATGTTTGACTGTTTCACAGAGAATGCAGATGAACCAAAAGGACCGACTGTCCCTGTCAGGTCTGATGTTGAAACCAGTCCAGAGGTTTCCTCAGTTCATTATGATCATTAAAGTAAGATCCACTGAACATGTATGGTAAAAAAAATATGAAAATTATCTATTTTGTAAACGGTTGTGATTAATATATATATGATAAATTATGTATAGTAGTATTATTAAAGGTAGTATGCACTGAACATTATATTGTTCAACCATTAACAACAATATTTTTACATAATGAAAATATGTGATGATTATATTATACATGTGCTCTGTGAAAAGGTTTTTTTAATGCATGTGCATAAAGTGTTGTTCCAGATAAGACAGTGCAATCTGCACAGCAAAATCAGGGACAACTTTTTCCACCTAAACTTGAGTTTTGCTAAGAAAAGACTTTATTTAAAAGAAATATATCATAAAAGCGGAAAGTGTCATCCCTGATTAGCCTGTGCTTTTTCACAGAGCGTAGCCCATATAAATGAAATAAATAGGTTTCAAACCTCAAGGGATAATTATCTCTTTCAAGCTTTGTCTTATTGCAACCTCATTTGATCTAGTTGCAAGTTCTTTTTATCTAGTTGTTAGTTCATTTGATCTAGTTGTAAGTCCATTTTGTCTAGTTGTATGTTCATTTGATCAAGTTTTCAGTTCATTTGGTCTAGTTGTAAGTTCATTTGGTCTAGTTGTAAGTTCATTTGGTCTAGTTGTAAGTTCTTTTTATCTAGTTGTTAGTTCATTTGATCTAGTTGTAAGTCCATTTGGTCTAGTTATCCCCACGCTTTTTGAAAAAAAGGTGGGGATATTGTGGTTATCTCCGCCGTCCGTCCGTCCGTCCGTCTGTCTGTCTGTCTGTCTGTCTGTCTGTCCGTCCGTCCTGGCCACTATCTCCTCCTACACTAAAAGCACTAGAACCTTGAAACTTACACACATGGTAGCTATGAGCATATGTGCGACCCTGCACTATTTGGAATTTTGATCTGACCCCTGGGTCAAAAGTTATAGCGGTTGGGGTGGGGCCGCGTCAGAAATTATCACTCATTTTTTTAGGTTATTTTACATTTACTTCTTTATTTCTACACCGATTCACTTCAAATTGATACTGGACCTCTCTTATGACAATACGGTCAATCTCAACCATGCATGGCCCCATTCCCAACCCTGGGGCGCCCCGCCCACATAGGCCACACCCACCAAAAATTTCCATTTACTATAATTTTTTCATTTCTACACGGATTCACTTCAAATTGATACTGAACTTTTGTTATGACATTAGGGTCAATCTCAACTATGCATGGCCCCAATCCCAACCCTGGGGCGCCCGCCCACATAGGCCACACCCACCAAAAAATTCCATTTACTATAATTTTTTCATTTCTACACGGATTCACTTCAAATTGATACTGAACTTCTCTTATGACATTAGGGTCAATCTCAACTATGCATGGCCCCATAACCAACCCTGGGGCCCCGCCCACATAGACCACACCCACCCAAAATTGCCTTTACTATAATTTCTTCATTTCTACACCGATTCACTTCAAATTGATATTGAACTTCTCTTATGACAATACAGTCAATCTCAACTATGCATGGCCCCATTACCAACCCTGGGGCGCCCCGCCCACATAGACCACACCCACCCAAAATTGCCTTTTACTATAATTTCTTCATTTTTACACCGATTCACTTCAAATTGATACTGAACCTCTCTTATGACAATACGGTCAATCTCAACTATGCATGGCCCCATTACCAACCCTGGGGCCCCGCCCACATAGACCACACCCGCCCAAAATTGCCTTTTACTATAATTTCTTCATTTCTACACCGATTCACTTCAAATTGATACTGAACTTCTCTTATGACAATACGGTCAATCTCAACTATGCATGGCACAATTACCAACCCTGGGGCGCCCTGCCCACATATGTCACACCCACCCAAAATTGCCTTTTACTATAACTTCTTCATTTCTACACCAATTCACTTCTAATTGATGATGAACTTCTCTTATGACAATACGGTCAATCTCAGCTATGCATGGCCCCATTACCAACCCTGGGGCACACCTAGGTCAAACATTCGGCGTGGGGATACGCGTCGGCCTCTGCCGCGCCATTTCTAGTTGTAAGTTCATTTGATAAAGTTTTCAGTTCATTTGATCTAGTTGTAAGTTCATTTGGTTTAGTTGTAAGTTCATTTGGTCTAGTTGTAAGTTCATTTGATCTAGTTTTCAGTTCATTTGATCTAGTTGTAAGTTCATTTGGTCTAGTTGTAAGTTCATTTGATCTAGCTGTAAGTTCATTTGTTCTTGTTGTAAATTCATTTGATTTAGTTGTAAGATCATTTGATCTAGTTGTCAGTTCATTTGATATAGTTGTCAGTTCATTGGATCTAGTTGTCAGTTCATTTGATCTAGTTGTCAGTTCATTTGATCTAGTTATAAATTCATTTGATCTAGTTGTAAATTCATTTGATCTAGTGGTAAGTTAATTTGATCTAGCTGTTAGTTCATTTGATGTTGTTGTCAGTTCATTTGATCTAGCTGTAAATTCATTTAATCTAGTTTTTAGTTCATTTGATCTAGTTGTTAGTTTATTTGATCTAGTTGTTAATTTATTTGATCTAGTTGTTTGTTGTAAATTTATTTTATCTAGTTGTAAATTCATTTGATCTATTTATAAGTTAATTTAATCTAGTTGTAAGTTCATTGATCTTGTTGTTAGTTCATTTGATCTAGTTGTAAATTCATTAAATCTTATTGTAAGTTCATTTGATCTAGTTGTAAGTTCATTTGATCTAGTTGTAAATTCATTTGATCTAGTTGTAAGTTCATTTGATCTAGTTTGTTGTAAGTTCATTTATTCTAGTTGTAAGTTCATTTGATCTACCGGTAGTTGTAAATTCATTTGATCTTTTATGTAAGTTCATTTGATCTAGGTGTAAGTTCATTTGATTAAGTTAAAAGTTGATTTGATCCAGTTCTACGTTCATTTGATCTATTTGAAAATTCATTTGATTTAGTTGTATGTTCATTTGATCTATTTGTAAGTTTAATTGATCTAGTTGTTAATTCATTTGATCAAGTTGTAAGTTCATTTGAAAGAGTTGTAAGTTTAATCAAGTTGTAAATCCATTTGAGATAGTTGTAAGTTAATTTGATACGGTATGATCTAGTTGTAAGTTCATTTGATCTAGTCATAAGTTCATTTGATCTAGTTGTAAATTCATCTGAGATAGTTGTAAGTTCATTTGATAGAGTTGTAAGTTTATTTGATCTCGTAGTAAATTCATTTGATCTAGTTGTAAGTTCATTTTATTTAGTTGTAAAATCATTTGATAGAGTTGTAAGTTCATTTGATATAGTTGTAAATTCATGTGATCTAGTCTCAACAAACGCAGTTAGCATCATTTGAGACTCGTTCTGCGAAAAATTTGGTTTAATGAATGTGTACAGTGTTTTATCCCAGATTAGCTTGTTCAGTTCGCACAGGCTTATCAGCTTTGTCTTGTCTGTAAAAGTGGCAAATGTCATTCCTTATTAGCCTGTGTGGACTGCACAGGCTAATCTACAGTTTTTTAAACATGCACTTTGCCCTGTTTTCCTAGAGCGAGGCTTGCTTTAGACTTTTAACTAATTAATTAATTATTTAGAACAAACTATTAATGAAATTGTTCAAGTTTTTATCCTGCATATATTCAAACCAGCCTGGACACGTTTTATTGGTTCTAACTATATTCTTCATTCTTAAGTCTAATATTAGGTTGGTGAATACGTACCCTGTTATCAACACTAACCAAATATTTTGTATTCTCCATGGCAAGGATTTGCTAAAAAACGTACCTGCAAACTTTATTGCATACGAAAAAGTTATTCATCTTAAAAAAAACCCCAGACTTTATGAGTTAAAAAAACCCCCAGACTTTATGAGAAATTGAAGGCTATTGGATCGTTATTAAGGTTTTCTAAACCATGCTACAAAATTAACTGTATTCACCACTTACCGTAATATATTCTCTACTTGTAATGCAAAGGATTTGCTCAAGCACTGTCCGCAGGAAAACCATGGTTGCTTTACATGAAAATTCCCTTAAAGCAAAAAGTGCTTTCTTGATAAGCCTGTGCAGAACTCACAGGTTTATCTGGGCTGTCACTGTATGAACATGCACACAGCCTGGTTTATCTAGAACTAGACTAACTTGAGCAGTTGAGTAAATGGTCTACAGAATAATTTAAAGAAACTAAAAATAAATAGGTTTCTAAGCCATGCAAAAAAATCAACACTAACCTTATCCCTTTCCCCATCAGAAGCAAAGTGTAAATGGCTTTTGCAACCAGTATGCAACCAGAACAGCCTGTGAGTAACTCGCAGCCTGTTCAGGTTTTATGCTATTTGCTACTCATCAGTATCTTAGGGTTGGAAATTAAGCCTTTAAAAATTGAATATATTAAGAAAGGACTCAAATTACATTTGATTTTCTAAAGGACTTCAAATGCATCAAAATGCATTTATATGGGTAAAGGCTTATATTCACTTTATGGCATGCCCAGGATTTGCTCAAGCACACCCCCCGAGACCACCATGACAGGGAACTCCTCCAGGAAGCGTTCACCTGCATAGAGAATGTAACGCACGAGCTCAACGAGTCCAAGAGACAGAGCGAGCAGCTGTACCACGGCCAGCAAATTATGGCCACCATGGCGAAGGGTGCGCAGGAGGGCGGCAGGAATGTGTACCTCATTCGGCAGGATGACATGGAACAACTCTCTCAGGTATTGATTTTATACCATGAGCTGATTTTAAACCATGAGCTGATTGTATACCATTAGCTGATTTTATGCCATGAGCTGATTTTATAATATGAGCTGATTGTATACCATGAGCTGATTTTTTTAGACCATGAGCTGATTTTATACCATGAGCTGATTTTATAACATGAGCTGATTTTATAATATGAGCTGATTTTATACCATGAGCAGTGTTCGGGCAGAACGGTCAACTTAATCTGTAATCATTATTATATAAAGTGTAGTACGAAATGACTTAATGACCCTAGTACTGGGAAAACTGGGTTTAATGTATGTGTCTAAAGTGCCGTCACAGATCAGCCTGTGCATTGCAAACAGGCTAATAAGGGATGACACTTTCCACTAAAAATTGATTTTTGTTTAGAAGAAACTTCGTTAACAAGAAACTTCCTTTAAAGTGGAAAGTGTCCTCCCAGATAAGCCTGTGTAAACAGCACAGGCTTATCGTGGATGACTTAATGCTCATGAATTAGGCCCCATTTTGCCAGACCGCAGCTCCAACCATCCTATGTAAATTAATGAAATATCCCACTCCTGTAATAAATTGTTATGCATTTTAACTGTGTACATGGCGACTGAATGAAAACGCGGGCTAATTTAACATGAACAAAGACTCAGATATAGGCACTTTATAACACTCTTAGATATATCAAGGCATGTCAAATATCTTTGTTGGCTGCAAAAGTCAGTTTAGTTCTTCTATAAATTGTCTAGTTTTTTTATAAATAGTCTAGTTAATCTTTTGTAGAGTGCAGTTCAAGGCAAAAACAAAGACAGACGGTTGTTCCTAATGAATGACAGGATCATATCAGTGCATGTGTTGAACAGGTTGGTTTATATGCTTTCAAATTATGTGGAAGAAATTTATCAAGTATTATTGATTTAAAAAAAATTACTTTCAACAAATGTTCAAAGTCATGGTCATACTTAAAAATACATCCCTTTTTAGGTTGGCTTTGCACACTTTTTAATCTCTATCCAAAGGCAGAAGGATGTAGTTTCAGCGTTGTCCGTCTGTCAATCTGTCCTTCTGTCTATCACAAGCTTTTCAGGGTTACATGTCAGAGATTTCTGCATGAAACTTAATTGGTGGTTAGATATCAATGAGGAGAATTGCAATGCATGAAAACAATAACCTACACTTTCTTATATAAGATTTCTCGCCCGTTGTTGCTTTTGTATGATGCCTGTCTGTCACCAACTTTTCAGGGCTATATCGCAGAAACATAATGAGATTTCAGCATGAAACTTCATCGATGTATTGATATCGTAGAGAAGGAGTGCCATGCACAAGAAAAATAACACTATACTTGCTTAGATAAGAATTGTTGCTCTTTGTTTTTTTTTAAATAAAATAACCTACACTTTTTATCCTCTGCCAAAGGGAGAGGGATATAGATTGGGCTTGTCAGTCTGTCCGTCTGTCTGTCACAAAACTTTTAAGTGCTATATCTCAGAAACTATATAAGATACCAACATGAAACTTCAAAGGTGTATAGATATCAATTAAGATAAGTGCCAGGCACAAGAACCATAACCCTACACATTATTTAATAAGAGTTATTGCCCATGTTTTTTGTATGATGCAACTTTTAAGGGCTATATCTCAGATATGATACAACATGTTAACATTAAACTTTATGGGTGTGTAGAAATCAATTGGAAGAAGTGCTATGAACAAGAAGCATAACCCTGCACTTTCTTAACTAAGAGTTATTGTCTTTTGCTGTTTTTATATGATATAACTTTTCAATGCTATATCTCAGATATGCTACAAGATTTGAACATTAAACTTCATGGGTGTAAAGATATCAATGAGGAGAATTGCAATTCATAAAAACAATTACACATAATTATTACCCATTAATGATTTCCCTACTTTTAATGATTAAACTGAAAATCAAGGAATTTCCACCAAATCCATAAACAAAGTTTATTTGGCGGGGGATAACAATTCAACAAATTTGCTTCTTTATTTACAGTTATTGCCCTGTTAATCAATTTGCACAAATTAATTAACAGAATTTATACAACAGAGGATATCAATTCAACAATTTTTTTTTTTTTTTTAGTACGAAGTATTCAGAAATTGCTACTTTTATCAAATAAGGGCAAGAACCACATCACTATTTTCATGATCAAGTGATACATAAAAGTCAAAGTTCAATGTTAGACTAAAGCACTCATGGTCAAAGCTATGCATCTGTTTAAAAAAGGGTACGTTGGGGAATCAGTGACAGCTGCAACTGAAACAAGGTAACTCTGAATTCTGTATAACTGGAATATAAATCAGTGTGTGTCGATTGTTTAGCAATATGCATTGAAAGTGAGTTGGCATTCACATTTTGTTATATGAGCCTCAAGCTGGAGAAATCGGGCTTAATGCATGTTCATACAGTTTTGTCTCTTATTAGCATGTGAAGTCCCCATGCTTAATACATGTTCATACAGTTTTGTCTCTTATTAGCATGTGAGGTCCCCATGCTTAATGCATGTTCATACAGTTTTGTCTCTTATTAGCATGTGAAGTCCCCATGCTTAATACATGTTCATACAGTTTTGTCTCTTATTAGCATGTGAAGTCCCCATGCTTAATACATGTTCATACAGTTTTGTCTCTTATTAGCATGTGAAGTCCCCATGCTTAATGCATGTTCATACAGTTTTGTCTCTTATTAGCATGTGAAGTCCCCATGCTTAATACATGTTCATACAGTTTTGTCTCTTATTAGCATGTGAAGTCCCCATGCTTAATACATGTTCATACAGTTTTGTCTCTTATTAGCATGTGAAGTCCCCATGCTTAATACATGTTCATACAGTTTTGTCTCTTATTAGCATGTGAAGTCCCCATGCTTAATGCATGTTCATACAGTTTTGTCTCTTATTAGCATGTGAAGTCCCCATGCTTAATACATGTTCATACAGTTTTGTCTCTTATTAGCATGTGAAGTCCCCATGCTTAATGCATGTTCATACAGTTTTGTCTCTTATTAGCATGTGAAGTCCCCATGCTTAATGCATGTTCATACAGTTTTGTCTCTTATTAGCATGTGAAGTCCCCATGCTTAATACATGTTCATACAGTTTTGTCTCTTATTAGCATGTGAAGTCCCCATGCTTAATGCATGTTCATACAGTTTTGTCTCTTATTAGCATGTGAAGTCCCCATGCTTAATGCATGTTCATACAGTTTTGTCTCTTATTAGCATGTGAAGTCCCCATGCTTAATACATGTTCATACAGTTTTGTCTCTTATTAGCATGTGAAGTCCCCATGCTTAATGCATGTTCATACAGTTTTGTCTCTTATTAGCATGTGAAGTCCCCATGCTTAATACATGTTCATACAGTTTTGTCTCTTATTAGCATGTGAAGTCCCCATGCTTAATGCATGTTCATACAGTTTTGTCTCTTATTAGCATGTGAAGTCCCCATGCTTAATGCATGTTCATACAGTTTTGTCTCTTATTAGCATGTGAAGTCCCCATGCTTAATACATGTTCATACAGTTTTGTCTCTTATTAGCATGTGAAGTCCCCATGCTTAATACATGTTCATACAATTTTGTCTCTTATTAGCATGTGAAGTCCCCATGCTTAATGCATGTTCATACAGTTTTGTCTCTTATTAGCATGTGAAGTCCCCATGCTTAATGCATGTTCATACAGTTTTGTCTCTTATTAGCATGTGAAGTCCCCATGCTTAATGCATGTTCATACAGTTTTGTCTCTTATTAGCATGTGAAGTCCCCATGCTTAATACATGTTCATACAGTTTTGTCTCTTATTAGCATGTGAAGTCCCCATGCTTAATACATGTTCATACAGTTTTGTCTCTTATTAGCATGTGAAGTCCCCATGCTTAATGCATGTTCATACAGTTTTGTCTCTTATTAGCATGTGAAGTCCCCATGCTTAATGCATGTTCATACAGTTTTGTCTCTTATTAGCATGTGAAGTCCCCATAGCCTACTCAGGGATTTGGCCTTAGATTAGACCTCCTTTAAACAACAAAACATACCATAAAAGCCTTAAAGTCTCTATAGCCCTCAAAATCAACGAAAATTTCGTTAAGTATTTCGTAAAATAAAGTTAACACCTTAACAATCAGTGTTCCTTATAGCAATAGCCAAAATTTCAACGCTAGATGTGGTATGATTACATAGATTTTTGTAGATACAAAATGCTCGTTTTTATTTATTTGTGACCACAATTACTTCCCCCAAATATATTTATTCATATTACACACGAACACAATTGAAGTGTTCATGTGTCGTATGAAAAGATATGCAAAACAATAATAAAAACGAGCATTTTGTATCTACAAACATCTATTTTACCAGACCACATCTGACGTTGAAATTTCGGTATTTGCCATAAGGAACACTGATTTTTAATTGGTTAAGTTTATTTTACGATCAATTGTGCGAAACTTTTGTTGATTTTGAATACAAAAGTAATGTTCCTTTAAGTTGAGTCCCTTATAAGCATGTACACAGTGCACAGGACTTGTGTTTACACTTGTGGATTAAGCCCCATTTTCCCAGAGAAGTGTCAGACTTTTGTGATATGGTCCCTACCTTATTATTGGGTGTTGTCAGGTTCAACTCCCGCTTGAGGAGTCTTCTGAGGATGTTTCCAAAGACACTTTGTGCTGATTCGTCCTAGGAATCTCACCCATAAATGGCTACATATGCTCTAGGGGGTTTGATGTAAATAGGCATACAACTACATATGCTCTAGGGGTTTGATGTAAATAGGCATACAACTACATATGCTCTAGGGGTTTGATGTAAATAGGCATACAACTACATATGCTCTAGGGGTTTGATGTAAATAGGCATACAACTACATATGCTCTAGGGGGTTTGATGTAAATAGGCATACAACTACATATGCTCTAGGGGTTTGATGTAAATAGGCATACATCTACATATGCTCTAGGGGTTTGATGTAAATAGGCATACAACTACATATGCTCTAGGGGTTTGATGTAAATAGGCATACAACTACATATGCTCTAGGGGTTTGATGTAAATAGGCATACAACTACATATGCTCTAGGGGTTTGATGTAAATAGGCATACAACTACATATGCTCTAGGGGTTTGATGTAAATAGGCATACAACTACATATGCTCTAGGGGTTTGATGTAAATAGGCATACAAAAATAGTTTTAAATTAACTAAACGGCTGTATCCTGTAAGCATGACTATTTGAAATACATAATTGTCACACTCAACTGTTGACCCATTAGTTTCCATGGTTACAGGGAAGTCGAAGGTCACAACTCTGAGAAGCGAATGACCTTTAAATGGCAGCAAAGGCTGGAGCATCTGGAGCTGACGTCGTCTGCCATAACGCCCAACATGCTGTCAAAGATGGACATGAAGCCTCCAGGAGTCACAATATCCTCACCAAAAACAGGTAGGTTACATACCAATATCAGTTACACTAAACTGTAAATACAATATAAAGGCTCTGTTAAAACATGGAATCCAATATCATTTTGTGTTAAAAACTACCAAGCAGGCGTATATTTTGTCAAAAAGGAACACAAATGTATCTGATCTGTTTATAGTTGCTAAAGCAATTTGATCTCCAAATCTTTTGATATATAGTAAGGTCATTTGGCAGGTAAATGATAATGTCCATCAAATTGTTTACAAAATGCTAGCATGACAATGACTGCATTAGACATTATACAAACATATATTACAGTTGATGTAATGGAAAGTTTAGGTAATCAAACTATTAAAACATTTTTTTATTTTACCAAAACCTTTTGATTCTCTTTTTACCTCCAAGAAAATTGCTGATTTTAGCAAATTTGAGAAACTAGACTAAATTTTCCCAATTAAAGAAGTTTGCAACTCAAATTTTCACAATTTAAACCAGTTTGCGACTCATTTGTAAACACTTTGAAAAGTTTGCAAACTCATATTTTCACTAAATTAGTGCGCCAAGGCAGCTTCACAAAGATATAAAAAAAGGCCCGGCTTGTCAAACACTTTGAAACTTATCTTTGTTACTGTTCAGCCACAGATGGGCTAGATGATGACCCGTACAGTGTTGCTGAGCAACTGACAGACATGATGCATGACCTTACTGTACTAGCAAAGATACACCAGCTCCACTCCACTCTACGCATACAACACGAGGTACTGTGAAAGAAGGAATTTACTTTAATCTTGCACATTCATCCCATAATAAAGAGTTGTTTATCATTTCATATAATTAACCCCATGATTTGCTGATGCGATACAAGTTAAGGAGAAAAACATCACTCCTGACATCGTTGGCATGGATTGCAGCATGCGTTCATATCGCATTTGAGATCGTAATCAAGCCTTGTATTGAGAAAACTGTGCTTCATGCATGTGCTGTAAGTGTTGTCCTAGATTAGCCTGTGCAGTCCACACAGGCTAATCAGGGACAAAACTTTCAACCTAAACTGGATTTTTGTTAAGAAGATACCTCATTTTAACGAAAAATTCATTAAAAGTGGAAAGTGTAGTGCCTGACCAATCTGGAACAATCCTTTTTGCACATGCATAAGTTTAGTTATTCCAGAGCAAGTTACAGTGAATGAAGAAACTCAGATTGTTTAATTTATGTTTGCAGTGCAGATGCAAATGTAAACCTTTAGAAAAATGGAGCCTTAAGAGTGTTAAGTGTTGTCCTAAGCAGACCAATCAGGGACAGCACTTTCAGCCTAAAATATATTTTTTTAGAAGAGACTGCTTTTAACCAAAGTTTTTTTTTAATAAAAGCAGAATGTGTATTCCTTGGGACAACACTTTAGGCGCATGCATTAATCCAAATGTTCCTAGAGAAAGGCTGAAATATAATATATTTTTACCATCAACAGGTTAAGACTTCATGTGGCATGTGTGCATTGTTGAAATAAAACACATGTTTGTATAAACCCTAGCATTTGGTTCAGCATGGCTGTGTTAAATTCTGGAAACTGTTCACATTCTTTTTTTTAAACCGTGATTATGTAACTGTGTGTTCTGTTATTATTATCAGCAAAACGGCATGCATAATGAGTAAGCTCCAAAACAGGTGGCGCTGGACACTCAAGGCTTAGATTATCCCTTTATAGATACGTATTTTTATGCATTTGTAGTCCCTTAGAAAGTTAAGTTTAATTAAAGACCTTTTTACTAGATTCAAGTTTTTAAGGCTTCAATTCCAACCCTTAGATACGCTGAGCAGCAAACAGCATAAATAAAACCAAAACAGCCTGCGAGTTACTCGCAGGCTGTTTTGGTTTTATGCTGTTTGCACATAGCCGAAAGGGTTAAACCTGGGCAGAGGATGTCTACGTGGATCACATCACCTGCTGGCGGGCCCTCATTAAGAGATCCAGAGCTTGGACCACCATAATTCGTTGAATTGCATATTTCTCATTCAGCCTTTTGTTTGAGGACAGAATTTCACAGCCCCTCAACTTGAAACATTGACATAGATAATCTTTATTTGTGTCATTCTCAGGATTTCTCTGATTGGATTGCACAGGCTCATAGGGATGACACTTTAAGCACATGCATTAAAGTTGGTTTTCCCATTTCCCATGTAGGGTTTCTCAGAGGACCACATCAACAGGGTGCTGATCAGTCTACAGAACCAGATTCAAGGCAAGGACTACCAGCTACAGATGCTTAACTCCAGCGCCATCATCATCATGGACACACACAGGTATCCATTGTTACCAGAAATATATAGGTTGGGATGTGCCGTCCGCCTTGCAAGCAGAAGGTCTTGGGTTCAATCCAGACTGTGGTAGCCTTTAGATCTCCCCCAAAGACACCTAAGTACAGATTCTACCCAAGAAACAGACTTGAGAGCGTTTCACTAAGCTTAAGGTTTTTGATGCAATCAAGCAAAAATAAATAGGTTTAAACTTAACTAACCATTGTTATTAGAATATTTCGGGCAGGCTGGGTCAGTTGGTAAAGAGCTTGAATACAAATCTGAGGATCGCTGGTTTAACCAGTTACCTCTGTATTTGTATTTTTATGCATTTGGAGTCCCTTAGAAAGTTAAATTTTTCTTGGGTTGGATTGTTTACCAAGACGCATTGCACATACTTTATGCCAGTCACTAAAAACTTCTCTTATTGAATCAGAGGAAGGGGGAGAATGGCCTTAGAAAGGATATCTTGACAATCCTCTTCAAAAGTTATTTGGCTTAGAAATTGATTAACCCTTTCCCTCTCAAAAGCAAAGTGAAAATGGCTATATGCAAACAGTATGAAACCATAACAGCCTGCAAGTAACTAGCAGTCTGTTCAGGTTTAATGCTGTTTGCTGCTCATCAGTATCTAAGGGTTGGAAATGAAGCCTTTAAAATTTGAATCTAGTAAGAAAGGTCTTTAATTAAATTAAACTTTCTAAGGGACTTCATATGTAAAAATACGCATCTAAGTGGTACATGGTTAAACATGTAACATTTCAATGTTTCTACATTGGGTATTAAGTTGAAACTTCACACATGTATTTTGGGTTATAGTGTTAGGTCACAATGTATTTTGGGTTATAGTGTTAGGTCACAATGTATTTTGGGTTATAGTGTTAGGTCACAGACAAAGTTTCATCATTCTGATCTTATCTCTGGTCTGTATAATCACGTATTTCAATGTTTTACAGCAAAATAATATTATATTTACTGGTGCCCTTAAACAAATATTTTACAGGAAGAAGAAGTATGTTTTTACGGCTGCCAATGCTGCAGTGAAGCAGGAATGGTGTATAGACTTTCTGATGGCAAAGCATGCCCTGGGTATGTAGAGTTGAAGATCATATACGAGCCTTGTTTTGGGAACATTGGGCTTAACCCTTTCCCCCATAAGAAGCAAAATGAAAATGGATTTTGCAAACAACATAAAACCAGAACAGCCTGCCAGTAACTTGCAGTCTTTTCAGAGTTTATGCTGTTTGCTGCTCATCAGTGTCTAAGGATTGGAAACAAAGCCTTTAAAACTTGAATCTAGTAAAAAAAGGTCTTAAATTAAATTTAACTTTCTGAGGAATTAAACATGCGTTAAAATTCGTCTCTAAGTGGTAAAGGGTTAATGATTATGGTAAAGTGTTGTCCCAGCTCATTATTATGTAAAGTGTTGTCCTAGCTCATTATTATGGTAAAGAGTTGTCCTAGCTCATTATTATGGTAAAGTGTTGTCCTAGCTTATTATTATGGTAAAGTGTTGTCCTAGCTCATTATTATGGTAAAGTGTTGTCCTAGCTCATTATTATGTAAAGTGTTGTCCTAGCTCATTATTATGGTAAAGTGTTGTCCTAGCTCATTATTATGGTAAAGTGTTGTCTTAGCTCATTATTATGGTAAAGTGTTGTCCTAGCTCATTATTATGGTAAAGTGTTGTCCTAGCTCATTATTATGGTTAAGTGTTGTCCTAGCTCATTATTATGGTAAAGTGTTGTCCTAGCTCATTATTATGGTAAAGTGTTGTCCTAGCTCATTATTATGGTAAAGTGTTGTCCTAGCTCATTATTATGGTAAAGTGTTGTCCTAGCTCATTCTTATGGTAAAGTGTTGTCCTAGCTCATTCTTATGGTAAAGTGTTGTCCTAGCTCATTCTTATGGTAAAGTGTTGTCCTAGCTCATTCTTATGGTAAAGTGTTGTCCTAGCTCATTATTATGTAAAGTGTTGTCCTAGCTCATTATTATGGTAAAGTGTTGTCCTAGCTCATTATTATGGTAAAGTGTTGTCCTAGCTCATTATTATGGTAAAGTGTTGTCCTAGCTCATTGATATGGTAAAGTGTTGTCCTAGCTCATTCTTATGGTAAAGTGTTGTCCTAGCTCATGATTATGGTAAAGTGTTGCCCTAGCTCATTAGCTTTTGCTTCCATAGGTCCAAGGTTTAAATTCCAAGGCAGGCAAAATATTTGATATAAGTTTTTTCTTTCTATTGGATTTAATTAAGACTATTAATACATGATAGATTTGGAATTAAATGTATTAAATGAGGTTTTTAAAAAACAAGAAAATCTGTAACCAAGTCCCTTTCTAAATCAACTCTGGTCATTATAAATGTATACTTCAGGACAAGTCCTTTTTGAAAATGTGTACAATCTGTATATTTGTCAATAGTTTAAAGTGAAAAATTGTTATGTGTGCATGATCATAACAATACAGCATGCTTAGGAAGCATTGTGCAAAACACAATATTTTCCTTTTATTTTATTTTTAATTTCATTGAAATGTATTTAATCCATTCTACATTAGTTGAACTGCGCTGTGGAAAAACAAGGCTTCATACATGTGCATTGAGTGTCTTCCCACATAAGCATGTGCATTCAACACTGGCTAATCAGGGATGACACTTTTAGCTTTAATGAATATTTTTGTTTTAAGGATGTTTCCTCAAAAGAAAAGTTTAATCTAGCCTATGCGAAAGCCTGCCTAGGCTTATCAGCCTGCCTAGGCTTATCAGCCTGCCTGGGCTTATCAGCCTGCCTAGGCTTATCAGTCTGCCTAGGCTTATCAGCCTGCCTAGGCTTATCAGCCTGCCTGGGCTTATCAGCCTGCCTGGGCTTATCAGTCTGCCTGGGCTTATCAGTCTGCCTGGGCTTATCAGTCTGCCTGGGATTATCAGCCTGCCTAGGCTTATCAGCCTGCCTAGGCTTATCAGTCTGCCTGGGCTTATCAGTCTGCCTGGGCTTATCAGTCTGCCTGGGCTTATCAGCCTGCCTAGGCTTATCAGTCTGCCTGGGCTTATCAGGGAGGACACTTCAGGCACATGCATAAAGCTGTGTTTTCCAGAACAAAGCACAAATATATTTAAACCTTTAGTTATTATGGTATAAATTGAGAACACATACTTGAAAATCTTCTTATTTTGTTCCTCACATTCTGACATACTGTTGCAATTTTTACTCATCATTCTACAATTCCATACATTATCAACACACCAAAGGGGTGTTCTTACTTTCAGTTTCTATTTCAGAATATTTGCACTATAGTGATAGTAACACTTTCTGCCTTATTTCTTGCTCATTATGTATCATCATCAACAATCGTCCCTACATTCGTGTCCAGTTCAGACATTGTGAAAATCACCATCGATGTTCACACTTTTTTATCTTATTTCCTTCTTATTTTTGAGCATTTTGTATTAATAATCTTACCCACTTTTGGCGTCTATTTCAGACACTTTGAAAATGCCCATCAATGTTCATATGTCTGAAGTTCAAACAGAGTAAAAATCCTTAGCACTGTTCTCACTATCTTTGTCCATAATGCACATCCCTAGCCATGTTCACACTTTGTTTCTCTTTTACAATCATAGTGAACATCCACAGCATTTTTCACCTTTTATTCATCTATATGCAACATTTGCAGACTTCCCCATCAATATTAAAACATAATGTTTCAATACCAGACATTGCAAACACTGTTTGTCTTTATTTCAGACATTATTAACATCCCTTACAGTATTTATACTTTCTGTTTCTATTCCAGAAATTGTGAACATCCTCCACAATCTTCATCCATGATATTGTCAAAATTTAAGACATTGTGAAGATATCATTAATTTTCAAACTTTCTGTCCACATTTCAAACATGATCATAAACATCCCCAAAAATGTTCACTCTTTTTTCTCCATTTCAGGCATTGATAATATTCACAATCAATTTTCACACTTTCTGTCTACACATTGATAATATTCCCAATCAATATTCACACTTTCTGTCTCCATTTCAGACATTGTGAATATCCCCAGCTGGTACCGTAAGGACAGAGAAGGTTCCATCTCCATCCAGCCAGCATTGCTCATCAAACACATGACAATAGACATGCAGCGAACTTTTACCAAGGTAAGTAGTATTGTTTGATGTTAACTGCATGTTCAGTATATAACAATGTCATCTCAAAGTAAAGGCTTGAGGGATAGAACAGTTTCACACTCAGGGTTCGCACAGGGCTTGAAAAGTGCTTGAAAACGAGTCCTAGGCTTGAAAAGCCCTTGAACTAAGGTTGGCCTTGAAAAAGTGCTTGAAAAGTGCTTATTTCATGTAAAAAAGCCTTGAAAATGTTTATTTCTGTTCAAAATTACTTTTATCATCGCCATGAATTTTAATCGTTCTTAAGGGAAATATTACGAAAATTATCATAAATTCCTTCGCGCAAAAAGTTGAGTACGAAATATAAGTTTCGTACACTATTGGGTTCGAAACGTTAAGTGTACACTTCACAGATTATGTGTACTAAGTCAGAGGTTCTCCATTGTAATCAATTTTCGCGAGTAAAAATGAAGCGATGGGGAAGTGTCGTTTCAAGCCAGAGTGGTTAACTGAATATTCCTGGTGCTACTTTCTGGTCATTAACACCGATGAAATGCAGAAAAATGCTTAAATAATTACAACTTATACGATACGTCAACATTCTTTAAATATGAATATTCATGGCGCTATTTTCTGGTCATAAACAAGTTGTCAAAATGACGTTAATCGTTATGTTTTGCGCGAAACTTATGAATATTCCTGGGTACAGAAAACAAATGACATTCGAAAAGCACAATGTTTGGTCTATATGAAGACCAATGGTGTCGGGGGAATGGGGGAAAGCGCTTTGAAAAGCCACGATAAAGGGGAAACCCACAAAGAAAACATGAAATTGAGAAGCAAACAGGGTTCCTGCAATGTGTTTTTTGGCGAAACAGGAAGGTACTATTGTTAAAACTGATGAATCTAAAACAGACATAAACAACAACAGCCCTGTGAAATACAAAATGTTATAGTAACTGACTTCTGTTTAAATAAAATGAACTAGTCTGTTTGATGTGAGCATAGAAAGAGACTATGTGTTTGTTTGTAATAACTTTTAAAAGTAAATACATATGTGAGACTCATTGAGTTAAGGATGGATAACATGTATGTGTATGTAATGACTATAAATAACATGTATGAGTTATTGTGAAATAAGTTTAATGTGTTTGAGCAATTAAATGATATACATGTATACTGTGTTAATCTGGCTTGAAAATGCATTTTTTTAAAGGAAACTAACGTACGGTTCTCGGCCTTAAAAATGAAAATTTGGCCTTAAAAAGTCAGTGAAAAGTGCTTGAATTTAGGTCTTGAGATTTCTGTTTGAACCATGACACTAAACTCTTGACATCAATGCAGTTTGTGTTTGTCCCTTTATATTAAGGAGATTGTCAGTGGCAGAGTGTTTGCACTTATTTAGTAATTACGTCCATATTGCATTCTATGCACTCGTTTTTACAATCATTTAGATATTGTTGTTCCCTATCCTGATATTTGTTTTGAACAAAATATTTTTAATTGTTTATTTAAATTGACCATTAAACATTTTAAAGTGTAAAGCTTTAAACAAGCCGTTGTTTCAGCAGTGTAATCATTACCTCACTTTAATGCAGTGCATTCAATTCCAAAAAGAATCAAGGTCAGTTCGCGGGCAGTAAAAGAATCGTTACCGCGTTAACTAGTTGAATTAGAATTTTATTTTGACCAGAACTATCTTTAATGAAGATATTATGCAATATTGTAATGGTAAGTCAATGATAGTTTTTTAATGTGTTTTCAACAATTACATGATAAATACCAGTTTTAATTAATTTAATAAAAATCATTTCACTATATTGAGCTACTTATAAGGCATGAGTGTGATGATATACGATAGTTTCAACAATTTTATCAAAATAATAATGTCCAAAAACCTTCCAAATCAGGTCTGTTTGAATAATGGGCATATAAATATTTCAAACATGTACGGATGATTTGTGTGTGGCCTGTTGACTCTTATGTTTTAATTTCATTTCCATTCTTCATGTGTATTTCTGTTCAGTATCTATACATATATGATAAATAATATCTAATAATGGGAAAAGCGACAAACTCTGGTGCAACACCCTGTCATTGATTTACAACACCCAGTGATCCTGTTAAGAACTGGGCAGAAACAGGCATTCGCTATCTTTGATATAATTTTTTATCATTCATAAATACCAACATCAATCAACTGGGTTTATATTTTTTCACTCACTTGAGAACGTCATGCTCATAGTGAGCTTTTGTGATCACCTTTTGTCCGTAGTGCGTTGTCCTTCGTCAATATTTTGCCTTGTTAACACTCTAGAGGCCACATTTATTTCTGATTCATGAAACGTGGTCAAGATATTTTTTCCATTGATATCTTGGTCGAGTTCGAAACTGGGTCTCAGGAGGTCATAAACTAGGTCACTAGACCAAATTACAGAAAAAGCTTGTTAACACTCTAGAAGTCACACTAGAAGTCACATTTTTTGTCAAATCTTCAAGAAACTTTGTCAGAACATTTGTCGCAATAATATCTCAGCTGAGTTTGAAAATGGTTCCGATCAGTTCACGCGCACCACCTCTTTTTGAGATGCATTAATTTATTTGCCCGATTTTTGAAATATTGTGAAATGTGTTGAAAAAACTTATAAAACCTAATCAGCTTCCTGAACATCTGGGCCTGAGTGCCACTTCGGAAGTTGCATTGGCTCATTAATTAATATATGGGGGTGGCACGCTTTATTATCTTCAATAACTTATTGGATAATATATATATTTATTTATTTATTTATTTAATATATATAATAAATAATGTACTCTCACATTCTTTATTGTTTTAGTAAAACATCTTTCATACCATAAGACAAGTCCACAAACGTCTCTGACAACCCTCTTAGATAAGTTATCAACAGTCCACACATTTCTGTGACAACCCTCATAGATCAAGTTTGTAAAGTCCACAAATTTCTGTGACAACCCTGATAGATCAAGTGTGTTCAGTCTAAGAATGTGTGTGACAACCCCCATTGATCAAGTGTACACAGTCCACTAACTCATACCACTAACTCATACCACAACCCTCATAGATTAAGTGTGTACAGTCCACAAACTTCTTTAACAACCATAGTATATCAAGTGTGTACATTCAACAAACTTCTTCAATAATACTCATAGATCAAGTGTGTAATCAACAATATTTTGTGAATATACTTGTAGATTTAGTGTGGGCTGCAGCTGTACTTTTTTCCACATTACGAATTCTCTGTAAATAATAAATCATGCTATCTTTTTGCAGATCAAGTGTGGAGTGCGTGTGTACTTCCCCACACAGAAGGAGGGCTCTGTGGAACATCTCTGGTTGTGGTCCTCATCTCCAGACCAGGGCCAGGTCTCGGTGGTTTCCCTGCACACCACCAAGCCAGCACTCATCGAGTCCTTTCAGGTAAGAGTTGTCTCCCAGCACACCACTAAGCCAGCACTCATCGAGTCCTTTCAGGTAAGAGTTATCTCCCTGCACACCACCAATCCAGCACTCATCGAGTCCTTTCAGGTAAGAGTTGTCTCCCTGCACACCACCAAGCAAACACTCATCGAGTCCTTTCAGGTAAGAGTTGTCTCCCTGCACACCACCAAGCCAGCACTCATCGAGTCCTTTCAGGTAAGAGTTGTCTCCCTGCACACCACCAAGCCAACACTCATTGAGTCCTTTCAGGTAAGAGTTGTCTCCCTGCACACCACCAATCCAGCACTCATAGAGTCCTTTCAGGTAAGAGTTGTCTCCCTGCACACCACCAAGCCAGCACCCATAGAGTCCTTTCAGGTAAGAGTTGTCTCCCTGCACACCACCAAGCCAGCACTCATCGAGTCCTTTTAGGTAAGAGTTGTCTCCCTGCACACCACCCAGCCAACACTCATCGAGTCCTTTCAGGTAAGAGTTGTCTCCCTGCACACCACCAAGCCAGCACTCATCAAGTCCTTTCAGGTAAAAGTTGTCTTCCTGCACACCACCAAGCCAGCACTTATAGAGTCCTTACATATAAGAGTTGTCTCGCTGCACACCACTAAGCCAGCACTCATCGAGTCCTTTCAGGTGAGAGTTGTCTCCCTGCACACCAACAAGCAAGCAATCATAGCGTCCATTCAGTAAGAGTTGTCTCCCTGCACACTACCAAGCCAGCACTCATAGAGTCCTTTCAGGTAAGGGTTGTCTCCCTGAGCACCATCAAGACAGCAATCATAAGATTCCTTTCAGGTAAGAGTTGTCTCCCTGCACACCACCAAGCCAGCACTCATCAAGTCCTTTCAGGTAAGAGTTGTCTCCCTGCACACCACCAAGCCAGCAGTCATAGATTCCTTTCAGGTAAGAGTTGTCTCCCTGCACACTACCAAGCCAGCACTCATAGAGTCCTTTCAGGTAAGGGTTGTCTCCCTGAGCACCATCAAGACAGCAATCATAAGAGTCCTTTCAGGTAAGAGTTGTCTCCCTGCACACCACCAAGACAGCACTCATCAAGTCCTTTCAGGTAAGAGTTGTCACGCTGCACACCACCAAGCCAGCACTCATCGAGTCTTTTCAGGTAAGAGTTGTCTCCCTGCACACCACCAAGCCAGCACTCATAGATTCCTTTCAGGTAAGAGTTATCTCCCTGCACACCACCAAGCCTGCACTTATAGATTCCTTTCAGGTAAGAGTTGTCTCCCTGCACACCACCAAGCCTGCACTCATAGATTCCTTTAAGGTAAGAGTTGTCACCCTGCACACCACCAAGCCAGCACTCATCGAGTCCTTTCAGGTAAGAGTTGTCTCCCTGCACACCACCAAACCTGCACTCATAGATTCCTTTCAGGTAAGAGTTGTCTCCCAGTACACCACCAAGCCAGAAGTCATATAGTCATTTCAGATAAGAGTTGTTTTCATGCACACCATCAAGCCAGCAGTCATAGCTTCCTTTCAGGTAAGAGTTGTCTCCCTGCACACCACCAAGCCAGCACTCATGGAGTCCTTTCAGATATGAGTTGACTCCCTGCACACCACCAAGCCAGCAGTCATAGAGTACTTTCAGGTAAGAGTTGTTCCCTGCACACCACCTAGCCAGCAGTCATAGAGTACTTTCAGGTAAGAGTTGTCTCCCTGCACACCACCAAGCCAGCAGTCATAGCTTCCTTTCAGGTAAGAGTTGTCTCCCTGCACACCACCAAGCCAGCACTCATAGAGTCCTTTCAGGTAAGAGTTGTCTCCCTGCACACCACCAAGCCAGCAGTCATAGAGTACTTTCAGGTAAGAGTTGTCTCCCTGCACACCACCAAGCCAGCAGTCGTAGAGTCCTCATAGAGTTGTCAGAGTGTGACTGGTATATGCGGCCTTCATCAAAGATGGGCATTCAAATAATCATCACATAATATTTGAGCCACAATCTGGGAAATAGGGGCTAAATGCATGTGCTCAAAGTGTCGTTCCAGATTAGCATAGGCTAATAAGGGACAACCCTTTTTGCTGTTTTTTTTTTTTGTTTAAAGAAAGACTCTAAGTGAAATTTGATTTTAGGCAGAATGTGCTGTCCCTGATGAGGCTTTGTGGACCACAAAGACTTATCAGGCACAACCCTTTTGCAAATTCATTAAGCCCCGTTTTCACAGAGCAAGGCTTATTTTATTTATATCAGGCCACCAAGTGTGATGTGGTGACTGCAGAGGGAGTCCCTGGCTTTGCGATAGTCAAGGACCATCCGACAGCCTTTGCTGAGGACACTGTGTGGACCAGCACTGAGGAGTCAAAGTAAGTGCATTTTAGTGTTATTCTTAATTTTTAAAGATTTGTAAATCAAAAGGCGGCAACACTCCTAAATCAAGCCAAAATAACCTAATTTTTCCCAATCCAAAAGGACCCGGCTCCATTCCCAAAATGATGAAAAAGTACACTGTATTAAAGAACTGGCAAAACTTCAATTTCTATTTCTCATCAGAATCCAAGTGTTCAGCCTGAAGGAGTCAGACCAGCACCGCAAGCCTGTGCACGTGTTTGACGTAGGCTGTGTGGTCATAGCCATGAAGTACGTTGACGACCATGTCTTCTGTGGCAACAGGAGTGGTGTGGTGATTGTCTACTTCAGAGATGATGGTAAGGGGTTTTGACAAGTTGTTTATCCCTTTTTCACTCAGAAGTAATGAGAAAATGACTTAAATGCTTAAAACCTGAACAGACTGCGAGTTACTCTGGTTTTATGCATTTTGCTGCTCAACTAGAATCTTAGGGTTGGAAATGAAACCTTCAAATTTTGAATCTAGTAAGACACTTTTTCACCCCCATAATACACACATTCATGAGTTATTAGCCCTTTGAACAGACTTTCAATATGGTTTAGTTTATGTAATGTTTGTTCCAAAAGTAAGGCTCTTTCATTAGTTCCATCAAGCTTCTTGTTCAAATCATAACACCATTACTATTGAAAGGATTCACATAGAACTTCATACAGTTATAGCGCATACTGATAGCAATTGCTAAGTGCTGAGTAAACATACATCAATCATTAAAGGTCTCTTTTCACAGATTTTTTATTTATTTTGTCAATTTACCGAAAACGTGAAAAGGCCCCTATAATATTTGAAGGAAAACAATTTATAGCATTTGATAAAATATGAGCTAGCCATTTCTTTATTGATTGAGCCTTGCTCACATGTGCATAAAGTGTTGCCCCAGAATAGCCTGTGAAGTCGACAGTCATCCCTGATAGGCCTGTAGGAACAGCCTGTGCAGTCGACAGTCATCCCTGATAGGCCTGTAGGAACAGCCTGTGCAGTCAACAGTCATCCCTGATAGGCCTGTAGGAACAGCCTGTGCAGTCGACAGTCATCCCTGATAGGCCTATAGGAACAGCCTGTGCAGTCGACAGTCATCCCTGATAGGCCTGTAGGAACAGCCTGTGCAGTCGATAGACATCCCTGATAGGCCTGTAGGAACAGCCTGTGCAGTCGACAGTCATCCCTGATACGCCTGTAGGAACAGCCTGTGCAGTTGACAGTCATCCCTGATACGCCTGTAGGAACAGCCTGTGCAGTCAACAGTCATCCCTGATAGGCCTGTAGGAACAGCCTGTGCAGTCGACAGTCATCCCTGATAGGCCTGTAGGAACAGCCTGTGCAGTCGACAGTCATCCCTGATAGGCCTGTAGGAACAGCCTGTGCAGTCGACAGTCATCCCTGATAGGCCTGTAGGAACAGCCTGTGCAGTCGACAGTCATCCCTGATAGGCCTGTAGGAACAGCCTGTGCAGTTGACAGTCATCCCTGGTAGGCCTGTAGGAACAGCCTGTGCAGTCGACAGACATCCCTGATAGGCCTGTAGGAACAGCCTGTGCAGTCGACAGTCATCCCTGATAGGCCTGTAGGAACAGCCTGTGCAGTCGACAGTCATCCCTGATAGGCCTGTAGGAACAGCCTGTGCAGTTGACAGTCATCCCTGGTAGGCCTGTAGGAACAGCCTGTGCAGTCGACAGTCATCCCTGATAGGCCTGTAGGAACAGCCAAGGCTATTTTGGAACTACACTTTAGGCACATGCATTAAACCAATTTTCCCTGAATGTAGCTCAATTGTTTTCTGTACAGATGGTATTTGGAGTGAGGTGAGCCGAGTGCTGATGGGAATGGACCCTGTGAACTCCATGATATGTGTGGGGGACAAGCTGTGGGCTGCATGTGGAGACAGGATTGTCACCATGGACTTTGATAACTACACTGTCAATGTAAGTCTTTGATAACTATGCTGTCAATGTTTGTCTTTGATAACTACACTGTCAATGTAAAACTTATATAACTACAGTGTCAATAAAAGTCTTATATAAGTACAGTGTTAATGTAAGACTTTGATAGCTACAGTGTTAATGTAAGACTTTAATAACTATCCTGTCAATATGTGACTTTGATAACTACAGTGTTAATGTAAGACTTTGTAAACTACAGTGTTAATGTAATACTTTGATAACTACACTGTCAATGTAACTTACATTGTAAGTCTTTGATAACTACAAGGCTTTGTTACTATTTGATAACTACATTTTCATGTAAGTCTTTCATAACAAAAATGTCAATCAGTGCAAGTCTCTTAGTTTCCTCAGTTATCTACAGCTTCTGTTGGATATGTAAAAGATCCCTTAATTACTTGCTAATATTAAATTGATGATTACACCAGGCATAGTTTATATTAATTTTGTAAAAACATATTGTTTTTATTGTAAAATTATCAGATGCCACATGCCGTAATTGCAATCCAAATTTGCTTATACGGTTTTGAAACAACTTTTATTAGATGTTTTTTGCCAATTGAATAAATGAATTTCATGCTTGGTTTTCAACAGGCCAAGATTGACCATCAGTCAGTGATTACTAGCGATTGTCTTCTACTCTATCATACTTGGTTGTCAACACTCCAATATTCAATAACTGTGTATCATAATTGCTTTTTGACAGTCCAAGATTGACCATCAGCTGTCTGTGATCGCTAGCCACCGCCCTCTACACTTCAACCAGCTGGTGAAGGCGGGGGTGGGGGTGTGGACCTCCTTCAGGGGCCAGCCCAACATGGCCTTGTACCACTGTGAGACACACAAACTGCTGGCTGAGTTAAACATATGCACGGCCATCAATGACTTTATCTCAGGTGAGATTTGTGTTGTCTTATAATTTAATATAATAAATGCATGGCTTTACAACTGATAGCATGTCAAAACACATACATATCAATGATTTTATTCATTGTGAGAATTACAGTTCAAATTTTTGTTCTTTTATTCCCCCGGTAGGGTTGCATATAGCATTTGAACTGTCTGTCCGTACGTCCGTCTGTCAGTCCGTCCGAAAACTTTAACATTGGCCATAACTTTTGCAATATTGAAGATAGCAACTTGATATTTGGAGCTGCACATTTTGAGTGCAGAAAGGTCAAGTTTAAGGTCATCCTTCAAGGTCAAAAGTAAAAAAAATACAATCCAAGGGAAGAAATAAGCTTTAAGAGGGAGATAATTTCTAAACCTGCCAAATGATATATTGAAAAAAAAAATCAAAGCGGCGCAATAGGGGGCATTGTGTTTCTAACAAACTCATCTCTTGTTTAAATATATAGGATATTATAAATCAAATGAGCCACGCTGCTGAAATGAACTGAGCTTTATAAATGTGCTTTAAATTAATCAAGCTCCCATTTTCAAGAGCTCGGCTCATTTTTATTTTTACTTCCAGTGTACACTGGTACAAAGACAGAGCGTAGGGACTATGAGATCACATGTCTGATGGCAAGTCTGGGAGTGTTGTGGGTTGGTACAAACGTGGGGGTCATCCTCGCATATCCATTGCCACGGTTACGGGACGGCGTTCCCAGAATTCATGAGCGACCCCAGGTGGCGCTTCACAGCCACTTCGGTCCGGTCCGGTTCCTAATTCCCGTACAGTATGGACCGATAACTGGGACGCCAATACGAAGGGGACCTGAGTCTGTGTTAGTGAAATACAAAGTCCAAGAGGACATTATTGCTCAACTACCTAAAGCAAAGGATCTTGGGAAGTCTGGAAGTATCAGTAGAACTGATAATGAAGACGGGGAAAACGTTTACGAAGAAATTGGGCCATTGAGGGCAGAACAAAGGCAACAACAAAGGCAGGCATTGAAAAGTCAAAGTGTTGTTCAAGATGACAATTATTACGAAAGTTACGAGCCAAAAAGTGCAGATTCAAAAGACGAAGTTTCTAAAAATGTTAGTGCTGAAGTGAATGAAAAAGAAAAATCTGCCGAACACACATATTTTATTCTTGAAAAACAGTCAGATCTCATTGTGTCAGGAAATGGTGTAATGCATGCAGAGACAAGTGTAAGGTCGAATGTTCCACAAGTTTACCCCTCAGGTTATGACGTCCCACAAATTTCTTACCAATTAAATAGCGGAGGGAAAACAGACCAGGTTGCTAGTGATGATGTTTTTAAACCGACTGACCGGATGAATAATGATGCATGGGGCAGCTCCAAAGAAAGTGCCCCAGAAAACTTTAAGTCTGAGCTAGAAAAGAAAGTTTTGGCTCGAAGGCGGTCTTTGGATGATCTTATAGATAGGGACGCCGATGATAAAACTGTTGAAATGTTGTACCCTACATTGGTTAGGCCAAAGACTGTTCATGGCATGGTTAATACGGATTCTTCTGAGAATGTAAATGAAGAAAGCCTTTATATACGACCCAATACTTTATCACCCATTAGAGCCAAGAAACCAGACATGTCATCATTTAGATACAATAAATCTTCTTCAAAGCACGAGAGCCAAAAAGCAGAAAAAGTGGAGAAAAGTGAAACAAAGCCAAAGAAACGTGTCTCCATAGCTGCTGCAGAAGATATGTCCTCTAAACAGAAGAAACAGAACAACTATGTTGGCACGAGTTTCTCGAAGGGTTCTCAGATAGATACCCTTAGAAAGACCGACACAAACACGATCATGGTTCTCAGTGGGGGGGATGGGTACAAGGACTGGAAGAGACGGCAGGCACTGCCAAACTACAGACCTGAGGAGGCCTGCTTGATCTTCTGGATGTACAAGTTCTGAATTAATGAGCCACGCTCTGGGAAACTGGAGCTTAATCCTTTGCATGCTGGGAAATTTTTCATCTGCTAAAATTTTGTCTGCTGAATTTCTAAAATTAGCATTTTCTTCGATTTTTTTCAAAGAATACTATCAGAACAGCAACCAGTTTGGATCCTGATGACGTTCTGTGGCGTCTTATCTGGATCCAAACTGGTTGCAAAGGCCTTTAAAATTCGGTTCCAGCACTGAAAGAGTAAATGCATGTGCGTAAAGTGTCGGCCCAGATTAGCCTGTGCAATCCACACAGGCTAATCAGAAACACTTTTGGCTTTTATGGTATTTATAGTTTAAAGGAAGTCTCTTCTTTACACAAATCCAGTATAGGACGACACTTATCGCACATGCATTAAACCATATTTTCATGGAGTTAGGCTCGTATTGTTAGTGACCCTGTTCTGTGAATGATTGTTAGAGTATTTTGCAGTGTTCCTAACTTTAAAATCTTTGAAAACAAGTTTGTCTGTTTAAAAGTATTTTTCATAGATGTAATGCATAATTGTGTATTAAGTTTATTGAAGTATATGCAGCCTTTTATATTTTCTCTGTGTATTAAAACAACTGGATTTTTTGCATGAAGTTGTTAGGATTTAGGTACTTTTGAAAAGCTGATTGTGATACAAATGAACTGGTTATTCTGTGATCTGTAAAAACAAAAACAAGGGATGGCAACAAATAAGATAATTGCTATTGGAGTATTAGGTCATTGAAGTATTTGAATATTTAATTTTCTGGTATTACATATATATGTATAATCAATATCCAAAAGTTTATTTTAATTGTTAACCTTGATGCTTCCAAAATATAATTATGAAAATCTAACAACAAAATACCAGCATGTACAGTGTATTATATTGCATTACAAATTAAACATACATGACGATAGGCACGTCAATTATATTTGAGCAATAAACATGGAAACAATTATATACTTTGCAACATTAAACATGTAACAAAATACAAGCATAGGCTGTATGCTACATTTAAATACTTTTACTATTGAAATAGTTGTTGCCATCCCTACTAAGAGGTGCTCTATAGTCTTTTTGCTGTGTCTATAGTCTTGAGGAATTAATGAACTACTATGTGTCTTATCCATACTATTACCAATAATTATTGAAAATTCTGTGCCTTAAAGCGCTCTGTCCCTGCCTTAAATTGATTTTTACTCTGCCAAAAATCAATACCATGCAAGATCATTTTGAACTTTGCGTTTTCTTTCCAATTAAATTTCATTTATATTATTGAAATGAATAGACGACAACAAGTTATATGTTTAAGTAATCCCTCTCAGGATATATTTCCACCATTTACTTTTAAGAGTTTTGCATTTTAAGGTTCATACTTTCAGGGCTCAACATTAACAGTTGTCCTATTGCCCCTGGCAAGTAAATGTTGGGTCCGGGCAAGTTATTTTATAATCTAGTTGTCCGCCCAGTCAAGTGCAAAAAAGAACAAAGAGCATTAAATTTGACTTAAATTAGACTTTAATTGCTGTTATCATTTTGTTAAATGTGAAAAAGTAAAACAGTTTTTGTGGTGTATCATTTTGATCTTTATTAAAAAATATGAGGTTTACAGTTAATGTGATATTTCATGTTTGGGCAAATGGCTTTACGTTCAGGGTAAGTAGATTTGCTAAGTACTTGCCCGGCATGGCAAGTTCGTTTTAAGGTTAATGTTGAGCCCTGAATTTAAATCTATATGTTCAGCTTGTTTACAAAAAAAACATTGTGTTTCCATTTAGTGTGACCCTTACTTTTTCTAGCTATTGGTGTTTTGTACAGAGTAATAAATACCTTTTTTGCAAAGGACAAGATGACTCAAGCAAAAAAGGTCTAAGGCGCTATGTATCAGCCCAAACATATTTGACTTTAAAATTTATGGAAAATATTCACTGAAATCCTACATGGCGCTTTCCTAACCCAATTGTGTAGCATTGATTAGAAATGGTACTGTTATAAAACAATATAAATTATACCTTTATTGAAAGAATAATTAAAACTTTTTTTTAAGCATTCAATTAAAAGAACATGTGATTGATTTACTGATTGGTTGATTGATTGTATTACTGAGAAATAACTACATCAGTAAAATTAGAAAATCACTTATTTTAACTTGAGCAAGGGCTCATAAAAAAAAATCAAAATTTTCAAACTTAAGGGAGAAAAATATTCTTTAGTAATATCCCAATAGCAAACAAATATTCTTGTTGTACTTAATAGAAGTAACTTTATTATTTTGTAATTTTGTTATTACTGAAATCAGATACATGTAGGCATAATTGTTAATTAATTGTTTGTTAAGATTATCCAAAGCATCTATTTTAATGTAAATATTTATTGTAGGAAAACATTAAAAATAAATGAAAATTTAAATGCATACAGTTGTTTATATTTTGTAACAGACAATAAGTTAACATTTTAAGTAAGACATATTTAAATTAAATATGTATATTTCGGCTGAACACACATTGGGAAATTAATGTCGAAATACTAATCAGACCTTTTGTTAATAGACTTGTCAGAAAATGTTTGCATGATTTAAGCAGGTGTGTTCGCTTTAAGCTTGCTTAATTACCTGTACTATACATTTTGATTGAATTTAACAGTATATTGTTCAAAGTCCTTAAAAACTTCAATTACCTGTCTGTTAATTTAATTGGTTGTTTTAGATATGCCAAAAATTACAATGACTTGTGTGTTTTAGTGTTTTTTTTTGGTTCAATAAGCATGTGCAATTAAAGGTTGGTAGTTTTATTGCAATCATCATATTTACTATAATATACAACATGGATAATTCATTAAAACAATTTATTTAGATCTCTGGTTAATTATTAATGTTTTATATTCTACTTTTAACAATATAGTTATGTTTTGTACTTTTTGGTAAATGTTTAAACATACATTTAAAGCCCCATAAACACTCAAAATCAACAAATGTTTCGTATGATAAAGTTAACCCATACAAAATCAGTGTCCCTTAAAGTAATAGCAAAAATTTCTGCGCTAGATGTGGTATGGTTACATAGATTTAACGAGATACAAAATGCTTGTTTATATATTTTTTGTTACAATATATTCTATGTGAATTCCCCCGGATATCCAAACATTTATGAGTGAGCACGAGATTGGCTTCGGGCAGCGTCGGAGAACTTAAACGTCCTGCTTCCAATGCTGCCTGAAGCCAATCTTGTGGTCGTTTGTAAATGTTCAGATATCCTGGCTGAAAATTGAAAGGAATATATTGTCACACAAAAAATAAAAACATGATTTTGAGTGTTTATGGGGCTTTAATGACTTAATTTTATCAAAATTAAACTGCATGTTTTGTGTTTGCAAGTTTTCTCAAATTAAAATGGTTGTTCATTTTAAGAAGTGTGTCCGAAAGTAACGCATTGAAAACTGTGAAAAAGTACTTTTTAACTGCCCAATTACTAGGAATAGAAGCGCTGGATCATATTTATTTTCTATGCACTATGGCTGTGGTTAGATAGTACATATTGATAAATATCCAACAAGCTCTTAGTAACTTAGTAATTTTAAATCTCACTATTTTGCAGAAATCATCCATTGTATGGTGTATTACCCTTTATCACTTAGATACATATTTTGAAGCATGTGTACACCCTTAGCAAGTTAAATTTTAATAAAGACATATCTTAGTAGATTCAAGTTTTAAAGGTTTCATTTCCAATTTTTAGATGCTGATGAGCAGCAAACAGCAAACCTGAACAGACTGTGAGTTACTAATAAGCTGTTCTGGTTTTATGCTGTTTGCACATAGCCGTTTTCACTTTGCTTCTAAGTGGGAAAGTATTAACCTTATGGGAAACCCCTCCAGCAATATACATGTACCTATATGTATATAATATACATTTTATTACAGTATTTTGGTTGCTTGTACTTTAAATACAATATGGTTCCATTTATTGGCAAATCACTCATTTTCGAAAGCTATTAGTCCTAGCATATAATATTCTTAAAAGTACTAGTAATTGATAACTTTTCTGTATTTGTGGATCAGTTTTTCTTATTATATACAACATGGTTAAAGAAATTAATATGAACAAGTTCAATGATTAATGATTCAAATAAAATGTTGACTATTTATTGTTTTTTTCAATGTTTACGTAAATGTACACAATATGGTTATTGGGCAATGGTTTTGCAGTCCTTGTCACTCTTATTGGCTTAGCCCTTTACCACTAAGATACATATATTTACGCATTTGTTGTCCCTAAGAAATTTAGATATAATAAAAGACCTTTCTTTCTTTATTCAAGTTTTAAAAGCTTTATTTCAAACCCTTAGATACTGATGAGCTGCAAACAGCATTAAACCTGAACAGATTGTGAGCTACTCGCAGGCTGTTCTGGATTTATGCTGTTTGCACATAGCCATTTTCACTTTGCTTCTGAGAGGGAAAGGGTTATGATTTAGGAAATAGAATGGGTTTGTTGTTAGTGGCAGCGTCAGTGGCACATTGTTAGAAATGTTCTATGGGAAATGTTATTTCACATTCAATCACTGATGATTTTTCAAATCAATTAATATTTTATGATATATTTGAAGATAAATGAATTGTGTGATTTTAATCATTATATTTTTGTTACATGCTTTCTGTTTCAAGTATGTCAATATTTACCTAAATTAGATATATATTTGTCTTGGAAGTTTGCCCCAAAAGGTTTCTAAAAGATCTTTATTTTATAGAACCTATTTATTGTATACAATGTATTTGTTATATATTGCACCATGCTGCTGTTTTAGACATATTTGAACAAAAATGGTTGGATTTTATATTTTGTTGATTGCTGTTGTTTAACGATGAATAAATGAAACACATAATGTACAGAGATTGTTAGTTTTACACTTTTTGTTGCAACAAACTTCACAATCCCCAAAAAGCTCTCTAGAAAGGCTCCACAACTACGAACAATTTGAAATCAATTTAAGACATCTACAAGCACTCATACAGTTATTTTTTTACAATAAGTTTATGGCTCTATTCCACTACGAAAACAAGCCCACGATTTGCTACGATTTATCACATTTATTGAATCGGGAAGACTCGTGACAGTCTACCCTTCAGTTACGACACTGGTGTGATTGAGTTACGACGAATCGTGATTGGGTTCCGTTGAAGTCTTGCAAATAGGGTCCCTACTTCACAAAAATGTGTAAGAATCTACTGCGACTGTACTACGATCGATGCAGATCAGTCACGACTAAGCTAGGACCTCACCGAACGCACCCATGAATATGGCCCCAATATCTATTGATATTGATCTAAATCGCGAGAATCTTAGCGGGCTCGCAACTCATTCAGGATGAACTCGTGAAAGTCTTGATCAAAATCGCAAGAATCTTAGCGGGCTCGCAACTCACTCATGAAGTCTTGACAAAGTCATAAATGATTCGTAAACAGATGACATGATCACCGATTTCCCGATTAAGTCACGAATTACCTACTATTCCAATACGACGCCCAAGAACGCACTACGACGCTGTTACAAGTCAACTGCGATTAAATTCAGTCTTGGAGTTCCTGGCCAAATTTTTAACACGTTTAAAATCTGGCCCGTTTTTTTGGGAGCTCACGAGTGGCAGGATTCACTTATGACCGGCCCACGACTAGCTACGAATAAGTAAGGACCTTCACCAATTGAGCTACGGATGTCCTTGACCTCAAAATATTGGAAATCGGGACAAATCGTGGGGAATCGGGTTGTAGTGGAATACCCCTATAACACTCATAGTCCTTATGTAAAGTCAACCAATTAAAACTGTAACTGGGACCATAGCAAACATTTCAAGCTATGTGAAACACCAACTCTTGCAAAATCAAGCCAGAAAGACGGAAAATTGATATAGATATATAGTGTGTTCTTTTTTAAATATATAAAGCACTTTAATGTTGGTCCCTCAAATGAAACCTCAAGTTACCTAGTTTTTTAGACAAGTGAATTTGAACTATGCATTGGGCGCTGGAAGAACGTTTTATTGAACATGTGAAACCAAAGATCGTTAATAGCTACTTCAATTTTTATTTCAATATTTTCTACTAACATGTAACATAAATAAATACAATCCAAAACTATATCACAGAGATGCACAACTCTTTTGCTATGAAAAAACTTAACTAAACATGGCAACTTTTGGAAAATCTAAAGTTACAAATAAATCACTAAATTTAGCTGGATTTCATTTAAACAGACATTATTTTTTATGTGAACACTAAAAGCTTGAGGGTTATACAGTTTTAAATAGTAGTAATTACACGTGTTAACATTTTGTGTATTGTTGCTTTAAATTCAACTCGTAAATGTTACAAGAGAATTTTTCATTACTAAGTAAGAAGTATTTGATTGCAACAAAACCTCTTGATACAACAACAACAAAACTAATATAGCAAGCTGACCATGCTACACATATTATTGTTAAAACATGACATATTTCATTAAACAAAACACATACAATATCTAATATAATCAGGAATTTATTTTACCTTGGAATATTTTTAGTCATCAATTTTTTTTAGACTGAACATAAATAAACTATCATATTATGGAAGGAGAAAAAAAACCCTGCTCTTATTACATTATAATTGCCCTAATACAAACATGCAATAAAAGAATATCACAACATTTAAGGACTAGTCAACAAATGATAATTTTCAAACAAGTCTCAATCTCAATAGAAACTTTAAAAAAAATACAATTTTAAAATTACAGACATTATACTAAACACATTATTTTCTAGCAATAGCCACTAACATGTCAATTGTTACTGTGAATTAATATCATGCACAAACTGAATCACAATACCACTTCAATAAATATGACTAAATAATTTTAGCCTCGCTTTAACAAGGCTTAACCCTTTCAGTGCGGGAACCGAATTTTGAAGGCCTTTGCAAACAGTTTGGATCCAGATGAGACGCCACAGAACGTGGCGTCTCATCTGGATCCAAACTGTTTGCTATTCTGATAGTATTCTTTCAAAAAAATTCGAAGAAAATGCTAATTTTAGAAATTCAGCAGACGACATTTTAGCAGACGACAAATTTCCCAGCATGCAAAGGGTTAGAGGCAGTCTCTTGGATTAAAATTCAGTAAAAATGGAAAGTGTTTTCTCTGATAAGCATTAGGTCACAGAATACTGTGGGTTGTGACCATGGTTTACTGCGTACTTGACCTTTTAAAAGCTTTTAACCCTCCTTATCTAAACAGTTAACCATGAAACATACACTATGCATTGGAATATACTCTTAATGGCAAATTGATAAAAGCATTTCAAAATGGAAACTTACTGATTACAAGAAACCTTATGTTGATTTAAATCATCTTATGGATTGGCAAGTTATTACATGTAGTCAGTAAACCAAAATACAATTTACAATTTAACCGTTCATTAAATAAAAGTATAAACTGAAGGACCTGTTTTATGTGTCAACCTAGTTTGCACTCTGCAAAAAATACTTTTTTCAGATAAATTATGTATTATGGATATCATTATTGAACTTAAATAAAATGGAAATTATCATCAAAACGATCCTAAGAAAAACATGCATCATTTACACTTTTGGTAAGTGATTGAGCATGTGAGAAAAATACAAGCAGCTGATTCTGTACAAAACTGACATACATGTATAACAAATTTAAATTTATGCATTTATAGGATTAAAACAGAGGTGATTTGTCATGAAGTGGCAAAATATGCATGATGAAATAACATTATCTGCTAGCAAAAATGAGCCTGCACTCAGAAACAAATTTTTTTTTTAGTCTTATGTGACCATTGTCATGACATCAAAATTTCCCTTAAGACACTTGAATCACAGTTACCAGAAGAAGAGGAACAAATGTTTTGAATAAAGTTTACATGACAAACCATTCTGCAGATGTATATATGTATAATATTGATAACAATACTGTGGCATTTAAAAGTCTTCTTAAAATGTGCAGTTTCTATAGCGTGCTTTTTTGAACCAAGTTATGAAATTGACAGTACATTATTCTAGAAATGATTCAAGTAATATTGCTACTAGACATACATATGTGTGAAAAGTGGGATAATGAATTATGTATCTATATTTAAGCGGTAATACAGTAAATATGGCCCTTTTACTAATGAGTTTAAGCAGCTTTTGTGCAAAAAGATTTTTTATTCCATTTTTACTCCTAAAATAAAACAGTTGATGTTCTCGTTTTTTACATTTTTTTCTTAGATTTCTCAATATCAAGGATTCTTCATAGGTTTGTAAAAACTCTCACACCCTTACCAGGTTCCACAACTTACCCTAGTTTTCCAGTGTTCATGTAAGTGACAATTTTGTATTTGAAAAACTTTCTAGAAATGTATTCTTTGAAGTAAATCTCAAAATAAATATCATTGAAATTGTAATAATCTTAAAGTACATTAATATAGAGTCTTAATGCCTTTTTAAACACCAATTAGTTTGTTCATCATTCTTTATTACATCATACAATTAAGTAATGAGATCTGCAACATTAAGTAGCCTGGTAATATTTAGACTTGTTCTTTTCTTGGGTCTAGGTCTAAACTTAATTATTTAGTCTAAGATTTGTGAATTATAAGGGGCAAAGATTTCAACTTAGACCCTATACAACATAATTTCATATAAAAACATCAAGTTAATGTAAGCACTACAAATTCTTACATCACAATGGGTGGTTTTATTAAAGGGATGTTATGTTTAAATGGTAAAAGAAAAAAAAACATTATTCAAATTATAACAGTCACAGTCAGCTAATGGTTTGGTGGCACAGGAGAATAATTTACACAAAGCAAAAGCAAAGTCCCTGATTTTATAAATGATCAATATGTCTATCACAGAATATCATTAACTAACGCAACAGCAAAATAACACCTAGCTAAATCATTAACACCACTTCATAAATTCAAACAGCACAATATTACAAATATCATAGCGTTTTCCCTACAAATGACTTTTATAAGCGCCATCAAAATTATATATAAAACTTATGGAAATAAAAGCACTATATGTATGTTTTAAAACAAATTAAAAGACATGTGCAGTTGTTTCTATTATACGGCCTTTAACAGCATGTGACATGGATTTTAATAAATGTTAAATCTAGGAGTATCAATCTACAGTGGCATAAAGGGGACATAGACAATGTTTTATTTAATGGTCTCTATGATGTACGCACATGTTAGCTATGATGTGCGCACGCGATAGCTATGGAGACCGTTAAATAAAATATTTCCTATGTCCCCTTTATGCCACCGTATCAATCAGATAAACTATGAAAACATTTTTGTTTATATAAAAATATAATTAAACAATTTACAATATCACGTGTACAAAATATTTTAAAATCATATTCCATGCAAAAAATATAATTGTGGATAATATAGGTGACTACAAATCCTAACTGCTATATTTCTTCAGCAGTAAGCACCTTTATTTTTAAAGCTAGATACAATAACTTAGTCTTCAATGCTAGATTATAGCTTAGTCTTCAATCCTTAATAGAATAGCAAAGTCTCCAATGAACAAAACAATATGTCTTCAATCATATATACAATAGTTATGTCATCAATGCTCAATACACTAGCCCTGTCTTAAAAAGCTCCTTACAATAGCTTAGTCTTCAATGCCAGATGCAATAGCTAAGTCTTCAATCTTATATATAGAATAGCTTAGTCCCCAATGCACAATACAACTGATATGCCTTCAATGCTCCATACACTAGCTCTCTGTCAAATGCTCCTTACAATAGCTTAGTCTTCAATCCTTGATACAAAAGCTGAGTCTTCAATTGTCAATACAATATTTAGATTTTAAGTAATTGCAAACATGCATCAATGCAAATGTAGTGGTCACACAGTAAGATGATCATAGAAACAAAGAAGAAATGTTAAAAATGCTTACCTGAATATTAAACTCTACAACTTTAAAATGGATGTGATAAGAACAGAAAAGGCTGTTATTTTTGCTTGTAATATTTAACTTTAAAAACATGACAATTTTTTCACAGGACACCACAAATTTGTATTTTCAGAAACTGTCTTAAACATAAATTTAATTATTTTGCAATTCGTTGAAAAGGAAAAATGGATCAAAATGTGAATACATTATGACCGTTAAAATACAATGTTGCTGGTATTTATTAGTGAAGATTATAAAAAAAAAAAATGGAATCCAATAAGATTAACGTATATTGTACATGACTAAATAACCTACCTGATGAAGTAAATTATACGTAATTATATGCATTATCATTGGCACTAATATATTTATATTAAATGAAAACTAAAATACATCAACTTAAATGGCAATAGCAGCATGTATTTTTAACAGTTATAAAAATTTAACAAGATGGCAATAATGGCCCTGAATTGCTAACCTGAGTTCAAAGAACAACAATTATAAAAAGCCTTGCCAGGAGACCTAGTTTTTTAAATCGCCTGATCCAGATATACATGTAAAGAGACTTTTTCACTTTTTGCTGTTTGCTGCTCATCAGTATCTAAGGGATGGAACTAAAACCTTTAAAACTTGGAATCTAGTATGAAAGGCCTTTAATTAAATTTAACTTTGTAAGAGACTAAAAATAAGTCAAAATACGTATCTAAGTGGTAAAGGGTTAAGAAGTGGTACCAATGTTTTTGCAAGACTTGACCTTGTTTTCGGAATAAATAACACAAATTCAAACTAGGACTGTATATTGTCAAAGTATACATTTTGACCAAGTTCCCTTGATATTATTTCATAAATGTGGCCTCTAGATTGGAAACAGGTTTTTTGTAAGGTTTCAACTGGTAACCTAGTCTTCGGATGCATGTTACCCAGATTCTATTTTGGTCAAGATACTGATATGATAAACATTTTGACCAAGTTTCATCAAGATTGAGAATCTAGTTTTTTTAAACACCTCACCCATATTCAAACTAAGTCTTGATATTGAAAAGATAAACATTCTGACCCAGTTTCATCAAGATTGAGTCATAAATGTGGCCTCTAGTGTTAACTAAGTTTTGACCTGGTGATCTACTTTTGGACGCAAGTGACCCTGTTTCAAACCTGGTCTTAATATTGTTTAGATTAAAATTCTGACCAAGTTTCATTCAGATTAAGACTCAAATGCAGCTTCATGGTTGGTAACATATTTTTTATAAGATTTAATTTGGTGGCCTTGTTTTTCAATACATGTTCACCTGATTCGAAATCTGTCTAGATTTTGTCAAGATAAACATTCTGACCAAATTTCATTTAGAATTTATGAAAAATGTGGCACAAAGGATGGCAACGATCTAAAGTTGACGACAGATGATGCCTGAAGGACAGTGAAAATTGAACATGAACCATACATGCCATAATTTTATAGGTCCAAAGCGGGACATTCCATAAAAAATTGTCGGGACATTTGACCAAAAAGCGGGACACCTAAAACGATTTATCATTCCACCTTTACTGTAGTCAGTATAGTACTAACAAATACTCTTGATACTTTTATTCAAAACATAAAACATCTGATATGAAGCATGGAATCTAAAACATAACAATAACAGTTTTATAACATAATACAATAGCAAACAACGAATATTTTCATCAGTTACACACGGAATGCGCGGCCGTACACATATCCGAGGTAGGTTTTTGGTGGAAGCAAACCGTCTTTGTGTTCATTATAACTGTCAACAACACCTCAACCGTTTTTACACCAACAAAAACAAAAGGACAAAAGAAGTCTATGGATGCTTTACTCGAATTATTTTTCTCTAATGTTAATAATCTTTTTTTTAAATCAGAGTTTATTTACAGGTCCTACCGGCCTCTTCACGAGGTCTTTGAGGTCCGACCTGGAATGTTAATAATCATATTTTGTTTTCTTCTTATATAAACATATTAAACTGAATTGTGAATTGTCAGGCGCTGTATTGGGGTAGTGTCAAACTGTCATGAATAACGACACGTTGTTTTTATTACAATAACACAAGACAAGATGGGTACCACTTTTACTGTTTGTTGCGATGTTTTTTTAAGCATGTATCCATGCGCAGTTTGTTACTTGTCAATTGTCGTGGCTTAATTGGAGTAGGGTCAAACTGTCATACATAGCACCTCGTGGTTTTTAGCTTAATTAAAGTAGGGTCCAACTGTCATGCATAGCACCTCGTTGTTTTTATTACAATTACACTAGACAGGATTGGTATCACTTATTGGACTGTTTGTTGCGATTTTGGTATATTGCACCATCGGATTGTCGCGCTATTTATGAACTAAACATTGAATGTAAAAGACTCATTAATGACGTAGAGTTAATTTTACAAAACAATTGTTTTGTAAACCGTTCCAAACAAATACAAAAATAAACACATTTTCAACATTTATTTCATTATAATACAACTATCGATAGCAATAAGCAACCACTATCTTGAAGACCACCATGGTGTGAATGCCTGATGAAGTCAATAATTAGCCGATAAATCGCTGATAAGGTGTCAAAAACAACACTGGTACACACGATAAGTAGAAATCGGATTGTTAATTGGGGGCAATAAAGGGATTAGCGGGGGTAAGTGTTAGCGAAACAGAGCTTAAATAGCGAATTTTATTGGGAACCTATAGACCTTACATCTTTTTTATACGAATGTCGGGACAAATCGTCTCATATCGGGACAGCGGGACAAAGGGCCCAAAAGCGGGACTGTCCCGCCGAGATCGGGACGTATGGCATGTATGCATGAACCCTTTCAGCACTGGAACCGAATTTTAAAAGGCCTTTGAAAACAGTTTGGATCCTGATGAGACGCCACAGAACGTGGCGTCTCATCAGGATCCAAACTGTTTGCTAATCTGATAGTATTCTTTGAAAAAAACACGAAGAAAATGCAATCAATTATTAAAGAATTAATAGCACTTAAGATAAATCTATGTGTATCTATTATAATTGTCACAGGATAGCATATCTGCCTCCCCTAAAAACACACACAGAAGTAACATGCCACAAAACTAGCATCTTCAAAACTTCTTTTTTTTTACCCAAACTCTTCAAAAAATAAAGACTAAATAGGATTGAAAAATTAAAGATAAATTTGCATGGTTTGGTCTCCATTTCTCATAAATTTTAAAGTCGGTTTTAAGATTAAAGTGTTCACCTGGCATATTATATGGAACCATATTACTATTTAAGTAAATACTGCAACAAATAACAGTATTTCACACACACAAATAATTTAAAGCTTGTAATATTAGTAAAATTATGTGCTGGTTCACTTTAATGCAATTAAAAAAAAGCAGCTTGAATTTATCCATTTGAACATACTTATAAAGAATATTACAAAAATTGGGTCAACTTAGGGGAGATTTATGTCACTCATCTTTCTGTTCAAGATAAAGAACCGTACGATCCTTAATGCAAGTGTTCGCTATTGAAACATTCAAGTCTGTAAACATCATCCTGGGAGCATTACACAAAAGATTAAAATTCCCGTATCTCACGAGTGCACTATTCTCTGCAAAATGCATGACGTCCACAAGAGATTCACTTGGGCGGAAAAATCTCTGAACTCGTTTCCCATCATGCAATTTGATCGCTAAAAGAAGTCTGAATTCATGCTCGGTAGGTTCAGAAGGAATATCGTGAAGAAAATCTAGGGACTTCAATGCTGAACTAGACAAATGTTCATAATTTTCCTCTGTCGATAGGACTTGTGTACTAGCATGAGATTCTCTATCATCCTTGAGTCCATTTCCATCGCTTACACTATCGCCACTTATGTTCCGTTCATAGTTAGCTACGCTCGACTTGTAAATCTCATCCGATAAATGCTGAGGGAAATTCGATAGCACGTCCATTCCGGGCAAATCTTTATTTGTGAGAGGCCCGGATGCTTTATCACCAGCACCATGAATATCCTCCGCAGAAAAAATGTCAGAGTTTTCGTTTGCAGGGTAATAACCTTCTCTGTCCATTAAACTTAGACTCTGAGTTTTTACCATGACGTTATCAGTGGCGTTGTAATTTCTGGGTTCAAACGATGAGTGATGCTGGTGCTTATTTTGCGGGGAGCGATTCAAAACCCTCGTATCATGAGAGTCCCTGCAATGACCCTGTTCTTGGAGGTCATGGCCCCCCAGTTGTGCAGGGTCGTGGTCCCCAGGATTTATGGCCCCTATGGCTGGGAGGGGTTTATATGGGGACAGGGATGAGGAAGGTCTTCCATAGGGATCGCCTGAAGAAAAGCAAGGGAACTTGTATCATTTTTAACAATCATTTCATGAATAATTTTCTTACCAGACAGAATAATTGGAACAGAAATTTCTAACTTAAGTGACTTCAGTTAAATCTCTGCTCCCTGTTCATTTGAATTTGGTAGGTGGTCACCACATCAGACAGGCGGACTTTTGTTAAGATATTCTCACTCCCACCCATGCACAACATCAAACCAAAAATGATTGAGCCAAGCTCTGTGAAAATAAGGTTTAATGCATGTGCGTAAAGTGTCGTCCCAGATTAGCCTATGCAGTCGGCACAGGCTACTAAACAAGGACAACACTTTCCGCTTTTATGGTATTTTTTTGTTTACAGACATTATCTTCATAGCCGAAATCTAGTTTAGACACACATGCATTTAACCCCCTTTTAACAGACACGGCTTAGATGTTTAAATAACAGTTTGATAGTTGGAAACAAGCTTAATAGTGATGACATCTTCTGAGGGTTGACATGGGCTTAAAACTTGAACACCGTTAGATCCAATTTCCAGCTTTGCTAAATTATTTTGGATTTTTCATTATTACATTATTTTAACGTATGTACCAACTTTCATATGATATTGAACTATTTCACTAGTCATGTTTTGCACCTCCAACTCTGTTGATATGTTTTAAAGATCTTAATTGAAAACAATAATTATCATGACTACAAAGGCATGAACTTATAAGGTGTACAATTTGAAAGCCTTTACTGCAAAGTGTTGGTTACTGGAAGTCGATAAAGGAGTGTTTATTATTATTATTGCAGTAATGGAAGTACCATGATAAAAATAAGCCACATCATGTAAAATGGGTCTTATGCAATATGCGAGCATCATAGCTCCTGCAGTTTCAATATCCCTTTACAATGCTACAATTATATATACCTTGCCTTACTTGCAATCCATGTAGCTCCTGACAAGACTTCATAAGCTGCAAATAGCACATGACGCCATTTTCACATGATTCTTCTTAAAACAGAAAAAAGATAAAGTCTATTTACCTGCATTCAGAATGGAGGCTGTATCACACTGCTGAGGAGGGGAGGTTTCCTGTTCCTCATACCTATGCTGCTGCTGGTGCTGTCTAACCCGCGCACTCTTCTTGCGCCCAGTTTTTGGACGCGCTGATTTTGGTCTTGGGGCAGGGGGCGGCCGAGTATGACCCTCTGGCGACCCTGATAATCCATGGTTTCCATGGTTACCTCCCCTGTAACTTGGACTGCTTCCGTAGTTTGGACTCTCTCGTGTCCTATATGGACTTTCCCTGTACTGGTTTGGGCTGTCTCTAAATGGACTGTTTCTATACTGTGGGCTTTCTGTGAATCGTTGTAAGTATGAATCGCCCTCGTTCAAATATCCACTCTCAGCATTAGAGTGCTGCCCCTTGGCAGCATGTTGGTGAATATCGGACTGGTTCAACTGAGCCTCATCCCTCTGTAGCGGACTCACATTGAGATACTCCCGCGAGGATGGTCTGGATCTTGGGTGCGTTTGGGACTCGTGACGCGGACTCTGGCCATAAATCTGCGGACTTTGAGTATGGCGCTGTGGACTCTGACGACTGATAATCTGCGGACCCTTCTGCTGCAACTTTGTAGAGTTCCTTTTCAGGTTGTCCTGTGGATTGCTGGGACTTACAATGAGACGGTCCACCGGGGAGTTCTGGGGACTCTGGCCGTACAACGCCTTCTGGTTGTTGAAGTATTCTTCGTCTCTGTATAGGACTTCTGGCGACTCACAAGGGGAATTGGGGATCTGCTTTTCTGAATCCAAGGAGATCTGCCTTGAGTACTCATCATGAGAATATCTGCAAAAAGAAATATAAATGAGTAAAGCTCTAGAATACCAAGCTAAATGCATCTGTGTAAAAGGTAGTCCCAGATAAACAAATCAGTTAACCCACTAAATGGATTCTTGTTACAAATACTAAAATTCTGCATTTGTACAATTAAGTCCAAATTTTTATTTGTAAATGACCCATTAATAAACCTAGAAAGTGATAAAAGTCAATATTACAACACTGTATTATCTTTATATAAACATAATACAATTGTTTTTATGTTCATGCCAACATTCTATGCTTTTGTTCCTGAACGTTTATTAGAAAGCGTGCAGACCTTTTCAAGTCTCACATGTCCCTATTACCCCCCATACTTTTTTGTATAAGCAATAACAACACTTTTTGTAGAAGCATATACAGACTATAATTAATATCTGAATGAAATGAGTTCAACAACTTTTCCAACACAGTTTTGTGTTCAATTGTATCAGGGTTAAAATCCACATAACTAACTGGTTTGTGAAATAATATTGTCCGGTAAATTATAATTTACATTTTCATAACCAACAAATTGTGTCAGCGTTTTTCAGGTATAAATGCATTGCAGACGGAAATGTTTACAGCAAAACAGCAAAATGGGATTGTTTCAGTAGTCATAATAAATATTTATAATCATTAAAAGAAAGAAAGTCCTAAATAGGCTTTTATAAACACTGATTAAATAAGTTACATATATGTATCCCTCTTAGCTGTACATCAATTCAGGTAAAATTCTGACTCAATAAATCGGCTTGACATATTGGCTCTTATAACAACTGATCATAAAAGCAAAATAGTTTTGTCCCTTTAACCTCAACAGTTCGACATTTCAATTGTAAATCATACGCTGGAAATGGATCTGCGAGCTAGATTCTTAATTATGAACACTTATGATGGAAGTACAATTCTTTATTTGCTCTAACCTGTTAAATGATTCAGATGAAATTCAGAAAAATAAGCCCTCATAAACACTGCTTTCAGAAATATAATAGTGAAGTCTCCCTTTCCTGTGTGATGATTCAGCTGAAAATCAGACTCTAAAAATGGTTCTTCAAGGTAAGACCTTACAAACACTGATTACTGATGAAAAAAAATTCATCCCCTTATCTTTAGCACTATTTAAGTAAACCAATAATCTCACTCCAGAAATGCTTACAAAAGTGAAATATTTTTCCCCTCAAATCTTAAGATCATTTTGCATCAAAATCTGATTCACGAGATGCCAGCGTCTGCCTAGTGCCTTATAAGCCCTTTAAAAGATTGCTTACAGAGGAAAAATAGTTTTATCCTTCTGAACTTAAAATCGATTAAAGTCAAATTCTGTGCTTTTTTTCCTCTAACCTGTACGACGATTCAGGTGAAAATCCGACTCTAGAGATTGGTCTTCCTGAATACTCTTCATCAGGGGGCTCCTCGCGACTGCGCCTTGACGCAGGCCGCGCAGGGATGTTTTGTCTGGAGCTGCGGTGACCTCGGCTGGTTGTCGGTCTGTCTGCCCGCTCAGGCTGGTGCTCAGTGTACATTTCTGTGGTGACAGTGGAGTAGTCTTTATATGAGCCGCACTCTTGGAAAACAGGGCTTAATGCATGTGTGTAAATTGTTGTCCAAAATAAGCCTGTGCAGTTCAAACTGTATATTTCATTAATGAAATCCTCATCTAAGCAAAAAATCCAGAAAAGGCGGAAAGTGTCATCCCTGATAAGCCTGTGCAGACTGCACGGGCTAGTCTGGGACCACACTGAGGATGTTGTAAAGGACTGAGGATGTTGTAAAGGAGTGAGGGTGTTGTAAAGGACTGAGGATGTTGTAAAGGACTGAGGATGTTGTAAAGAACTGAGGATGTTGTGAAGGACTGAGGATGTTGTAAAGGACTGAGGATGTTGTAAAGGACTGAGGATGTTGTAAAGGACTGAGGATGTTGTAAAGGACTTAGGATGTTGTAAAGGACTGAGGATGTTGTAAAGGACTGAGGATGTTGTAACGAACTGAGGATGTTGTAAAGGACTGAGGATGTTGTAAAGGACTGAGGATGTTGTAAAGGACTGAGGATGTTGTAAAGGACTGAGGATGTTGTAAAGGACTGAGGATGCTGTAAAGGACTGAGGATGTTGTAAAGGACTGAGGATGTTGTAAAGGACTTAGGATGTTGTAAAGGACTGAGGATGTTGAAAAGGACTGAGGATGTTGTAAAGGCCTGAGGATGTTGTAAAGGACTGAGGATGTTGTAAAGGACTGAGGAAGTTGTAAAGGACTGAGGATGTTGTAAAGGACTGAGGATGTTGTAAAGGACTGAGGATGTTGTAAAGGACTGAGGATGTTGTAAAGGACTGAGGATGTTGTAAATGACTGAGGATGTTGTAAAGGACTGAGGATGTTGTAAAAAAAACTGAGGATTTTGTAAAGGACTGAGTATGTTGTAAAGGACTGAGGATGTTGTAAAGGACTGATGATGTTGTAAAGGACGGAGGATGTTGTAAAGGACTGAGGATGTTGTAAAGGACTGAGGATGTTGTAAAGGACTGAGGATGTTGTAAAGGACTGAGGATGTTGCATAAGGCAGCCAAAACATTAGCTTCTGTTGCTGCTAGTTGATATATTGTAAAGGACTGAGGATGTTGCATAAGGTAGCCAAAACATTAGCTTCTGTTGCTGCTAGTTGATAGCTAACATTGTAAAGGACTGAGGATGTTGCATAAGGCAGCCAAAACATTAGATTCTGTTGCTGCTAGTTGATAGCTAACATTGTAAAGGACTGAGGATGTTGCATAAGGCAGCCAAAACATTAGCTTCTGTTGCTGCTAGTTGATAGCTAACATTGTAAAGGACTGAGGATGTTGCATAAGGCAGCCAAAACATTAGCTTCTGTTGCTGCTAGTTGATATATTGTAAAGGACTGAGGATGTTGCATAAGGTAGCCAAAACATTAGCTTCTGTTGCTGCTAGTTGATAGCTAACATTGTAAAGGACTGAGGATGTTGCATAAGGCAGCCAAAACATTAGATTCTGTTGCTGCTAGTTGATAGCTAACATTGTAAAGGACTGAGGATGTTGCATAAGGCAGCCAAAACATTAGCTTCTGTTGCTGCTAGTTGATAGCTAACATTGTAAAGGACTGAGGATGTTGCATAAGGCAGCCAAAACATTAGCTTCTGTTGCTGCTAGTTGATAGCTAACATTGTAAAGGACTGAGGATGTTGCATAAGGCAGCCAAAACATTAGCTCTGCTGCTGCTAGTTGATAGCTACGAAAACAACACATGAACTGGGACGGCATGTATTGTCCTTGATTTAGAGGAACTAAGCCAATCATTTTTCATGATTAATTTATGTTTCGGACAAGTTGGTTAGCGAGAAGACTGTAAAAGCTACACATCTCAAGACTTTAAGTGCCATACCATCAGATGGTGTGTAATCTACGTTCCCATACGCTGAGGTTTCGTTGTTATACTGTATACTTGATGTTCCTGACGAGTTATATCTTCCATGGCGACTTACTGGGCGACAAGAATTCGCCATTTTGTAAACAAAAGAGGTGAATATAAATAATATACGAATTGTATGTAAATCATAATATTTTCAATTGTCAGATATAAATCATATTTGAATAACTCAAGTTGTCAATTTTGTTGAATGGATTAAGATAATTATTTTTTTTGTATTTTTTTTTACTGCAGCACTAAAACATGTCAGCCTACATGGGAATGTATAGACTGTTTTAGTTCTTTTTCGGTTAAAGTTTTCATCTGCTTGCATAACCAATATGATTGGTGATATTTTAGATGGGAAAGACAAATCCAAATGCATTCTTCTTGAAGGTATTTAATAGTTGAATATTTTATTCTGATATAATTGAAGCGTTTAACTTGAATGGTGTAGTAATTTGGATAGTTTACTATCCGAATATGTATAACAGGCTTAGTCACACATCACGCAAGAATGGAAGAATACGTTCGAAACTGTTTCCGGCCATAGCAGTCTATGTAAATGTTGAAATGTTGGTTTAAAAAAACTGATAATTAAAGTGGGACTTATTTAAATCATTATTTTTGTCAACCCCACAATTTAAATTAAACAAAGGCACTAAGCATTAGTACAAATGTAGTTTACACTCCTCCTTGCTACCCCCCTCCCCTTACTACCCCTCTCCCCCCTTACTACCTCTCTCCCCCATCTGCTACTCCCACTCCGAAACCACAAAATTAGCGATTTGGCATACAAAATATCCAAACAAGGCAGGGCCCTCAAACTATCAAATCTGCCGCCAAAATGTCCCCCACCTGAAAAGTATAATTTTTTCCCTTTTTGGGGAAAAATTCCCACTGATTTAATTTTTTTTTTAAGATGTGTCTCATGATTATTATATCTCAATTCTATTTCATTTTAATATTGTCAAACATACTAAATTATGAAAAAAGAAATGAATATAGTGCAAACATGTACAAATGTAAGAATGAGAGAGTAAGTAAAAAAATCCCCCAAAAAGGGAAATGCTGGGAAAATTCCCCCTCATAAGGGTAGCGACCCACTTACCCTAAAATGGATTGAGGGCCCTACAAGGGGTAGAAGTTAGGGGAGATGGGTTGCAGATGGGGGGGGGGGGGTAGCAACTTATGACGAGTGCAACCCATGCGAAAGACGTCGGACCTCGGACATTTCCGATAAAATTTGCTGAGGTCCGGTATCTTTCCCGAAACTGGTGGTCCTCGTGTCCGAAATGAAAAAAACAATAAGTAAAACTTTGTTTTGGTTGGAAATGAAAATGAAACTACGAATAGGTAAAAAAATACTGACTGGTATGAATTAATCTACTTTGATAGACGGTTTGACGATGAAATAAAAAGATTTGTTACAAACCAGTCGAACTTGCAATCTTTACTTGTGACGTAACAAACTCATGAAACTCGTAGTGCTGTTCTTTGAACCTGTCAAATGCTGCGCATTGTTTTGTGACGTTATAGCGACACAACAAATTTTTGATTGGTTGAAATGAATTTTAATTGTTTCAATCCTTGTGATGATCGTAAAGCGAAAGCAGGGAACCATACGAACTTTGCCTGTTCTGTGTCAACATTGAAAGCGAAAATCAGCACTTTAACCGGTTGCAAATACGTGTATTTTTTATCAGGTGATTTTGTTTCATATTGTATTTGTTTTACGTTTTTGCAATACCTTTTATTTGTGTAAAGTCTTAATCTATTAATTTCCAAGCCTGATTATTTTTTTTACTAAACACTAAAACTAGCTGTAAAGTGTGTCACTGTCAGACTCATAATGTCATTTTCATTGCTATGTTATTTTGACAAGGCTAAGTCTGGCGAAAAAAGAAAAAGCCAGGTGAGTATTGACCTAAGAGCAGAGGAAAATAAAAAGAGATGGAAGGCTTATGAAGTAGAAAAACGTGACAAAATAGGATTTAAAGAGGTTTGGAAAAAGGACAGGCCATGGCTTCAATTTAATTGTATTTTGAATTGTAAAACATTGTGAACGAAATAATGATACAAATAAACTCTATTAAAGGTATTCTCTGGTATTTGGTTAAAGAAGAACAAGGTCCGGTAAAATCTGGTGAGGTCCTGTAATTTTTAAAAGTTATAGGACCTCATGTCCTGTAAGATTTTTTTGTCTTTCGCATGGGTTGACGATAGTCCATATAAATGGACTCCCAGAGCCTTTGATAATTTTTGCTAGCAACCCATTGGGTTAAAAAGCTGATAGTTGAATTATTGCAACTAGGGTTGACAAGTGCAATGTGAACATAATATTGGATGTGGTTCTATGTTGATTAATTAAACAAAGGTCCATACTAAATGATGCCTTTGTTAAAAAATGCAAAGGTGGACCCTAGGGAATTCTAAAATGTACTGAAAGTAAAGGGACCCAATTCGGCAGGGCTACGTTCAAATTTGAGGTAGAAGTTACTTCTGCATCAACTGAAATTAGGGCAAAGTGAGGCAACTTTAAGGAAAAGTGTTTTCTGATCAACGTTAAATAAAATCTTCACTTCTTTAATTCTTACAGTGCGGGAACCGAGTTGTGAAGGCCTTTGCAAACAGTTTGGATCCAGATGAGACGCCACAGAACGTGGCGTCTCATCTGGATCCAAACTGTTTGCTATTCTGATAGTATTCTTTGAAAAAAAATCGAAGAAAATGCTAATTTAAGAAATTCAGCAGACGACATTTTAGCAGACGACAAATTTCCCAGCATGCAAAGGGTTAATACCCCTAATTACAATATGCCCATTATCATTTATCAGAAACAACCCACATTGCGCAGTTTTGGGGACAGCATGTTCAGACACAAACACACACTTGCAAGGTAACATCTTCCCATCATTATTTAGTATTGTTTTAGCCCTTTGCATGCTGGGTAATTTGTCTTCTGCTAAAATGTCGTCTGCTGAATTTCTAAAATTAGCATTTTCTTTGATTTTTTTCAAAGAATACTATCAGAATAGCAAACAGTTTGGATCCTGATGAGACGCCACGTTCTGTGGCGTCTCATCAGGATCCAAACTGTTTGCAAAGGCCTTCAAAATTCGGTTCCCGCACTGAAAGGGTTAATGAGGCATTTTACTTTGCGAAAGCATAGTTATTAGTAGACAGCAAAAGGCATCATCTATGAACAATTTAAAGAATTCTAATGGCTCCTGACTTTTCATCTCAATGTTCAGCTTTTCATGAGCTGTAAATGGGGAAACTAATGACTGAGACTGACCTCCTATGTCCAGCATTTTTATGTGATGAATTTATAGTGAATGGCAAAAGTAAATCATTGAAAGGAGAAGAAGTCACTTTGCCTTAATTAAATGAATGTGCAAATGTAATATTATTGGGCAAAACAAAACAAATCACCCATCTCGCCCTCACTGCTAAGCCCTGCACTAGGGTACCTTTTAAAATACCCTGAGCCGACAATAACCAGACTAACTTTTGTTGCGTTTACATCTTGAAGTCTCAAGAACTGGTGTGGGCAGTTTTGTACAACAGTTTTTAGTACATTCACAGTCAAATGTTTGTTAAGAAATTATATCAAGTTGAAAAAAGTGCACAAGTTAATGCCCTTGCCCCTTCTTTTCATATATGACATTTGTGGATCCCTTAACAGGACCAGTTCTACTTGCTTAATAGATTATTTCTTCCCCAAACTTTTAGTAAAAATTTCTTTAGCAAAAAATATATGCAGTATTAAGTAAAGTAATTTAACTTTTACAAACACAGTTAATGCAAATGTAGGGAATTTGATAAAATTGATTATTTTTTCATGAAACAAACAAAATTAAAAAATTAGCCATATTTTGGTTACACATGGTAATTGTTCCCTTCCCTCTCAGTACCTTTCCCAAAATTCACTAAAAAGGGTTTTAATTACAGCACAATCTCTTCCCCGTTGTTGCTTAGTTCAGTACCATAAATTGCTCACAGTTTCTATTCACAAGGTAATCCATATTGATTTCTTCTTTATTTATTTCAGACACAGTGGTTCAAAGTTGTGTTCCCTTGCTTGTGGGGTTCATAAGCAGCTTGGCACAGAGGTATCAAGCCTTTATTTGCAGTTTCTTAAAACAAAACAATTAAAGCAGCAATGCTTTTGTAAGTTTTCTAGCTGCTGAAGATGAACATCTGAATTTTATCTGTAAACACATGTATACTATTACATGTATTATAACCCGCCATAGGCGGAGGGATATTCTTTTGGCGTTGTCCGTCCGTCCTTCTGTCCAGAGCCATATCTTGGAAGTGCTTTGGCGGATTTTATTGAAACTTGGTTTGAGTATACATGTATATATGGATAAGAGGATGCTGCACACCAAATGGCATTGTACACCATCATGTCTACTGAATGTAATAACTAGGATAACTGACATTTTGTGAATTGTTCAGGAATGCATATTTTCAGACATTTTCCAAAATACAGTAAGAGCACTTACGTTATTTTTTGGGCTCAAAATATTTCAGTGTTGAAATTATGGTAACTGCTCCTTTCTTAATTTTTTTTGTTTTAAAAAAGACAAATCAATTTGGAGTTTTGTTTCTTTTTCAAGTGTTATTATAATACTAATCAGAAAATTTGAATACGGAAAAATGTCTATTATTTTAATAAAACATTTTTTATTTTTTTGCCTCTCCTGAAAATTTAACAAAATGTCAGTTACGCTACTTTTTACATTCAGAAAATGACATGTGTTTGTTATGTCAATTTCAAAAATTTGATAAAAACATTATTTTTACCAAAAAAGTTGACTTAATATTTTAACAGTTGATGTATGTCACCTTAATAAACACAAAAATGGAAAAATGTATAAAAATGTCAGTTACATTCAGTAGGTGATCTGTTAATAACGGAGTTATGTTATGGCCCTTTGTATCTTGAAAAAATGCTTATAAATAAATAAGCTTAGAGCTTTATCTCCATTAACACATGAGCAAGAGCCATGAAACATGTCATAGTTGTTTTCAATTATCTGGAGGTGCTTCACACTCAACACCCATAATCCTTGGGGTTAAAGTCAAGGTCACACATTGAGGTCAAAGGTCACACATTTGATGAATTATTCATTATTTAGTAATTTCTTTACTATGCACCAAGGGATTCTGTAATAACTGTCAACAATTGTTCTCCATTATCTAGCCGAGTGTCAAATACACACCCATCCATAAACAAAATTTATTTGGCGGGGGATATCAATTCAATGAATTTGCTTGTTAGACATGTGATAAGTATTGATGCAATGAAAATGTAAAGTGTTGCAGACCAGGATTTGTTCCTCAATTTCAATTCACACATTGTCATTACATTTCCTTAACCGTTTTTAATTTTAATCTTATTCTTAGTTAATTTTATTGCATGAGCATGTTATAAGGAAGTAATTTGTCAACATAATTGCAATTTATAAAATTCAAGGCGGAATGCTCTGATAAGAGTTCTATGTTAAAAATTTTAGGAATGCTGATTCTGAGTACATTAGTTATTGGAATTGCAAGAACATTGACAAAAGTTACCTAGCTACCCTGGTTTCTGGTATTAAATTGGTTTGATGACCCTTTCTCCTAATTGTATCGTAACCCATTTTCGCCTAGTGTCTAAAAAAAGGTCTTGGCAAACAGCGTAGACCCAGATGAGACACCGCATGATGCGGCGTCTCATCAGGGTCTGCGCTTATTGCTTAAAGGAATTTCTGTAAGAAATATTCTAAATATAGAAATAAGTATACTAGACATATTTTTTTTTGGAAATAAATTGATCCCATTTAGAAGGATGGGAGAGTCCACTAGGCATTAATGGGCTTAGCATTTGGGGTAAAACAAAGCCAAGTGTGTTTTTTCTGAAAGGCTTGGCAAGAAGATTCAAAAGATTCTGTCATTAGCAACATAACTACAGTACTATTAAATGAAAGGTGACCTTAGAAAAAATAAAAACATTTCTGTAATTTCTTCAACACTAATTGTAACTTTTCATTGCAGGGTAGAGAGAGTACACATAATTTGTTTTGACAGACATCCTCAACAGTTCCGTGATGCTGTTCCACAGCAGTTCCAAAACAAGTAAACATTGCATTATTTTATTCAAAACAAAATATTAAATAAACTATTGTCATATTTGTGTTGAAAGTTATTTTATTAAAAGTTAGATTAATTTTTTTTTTGTTCTTGCAATAGTCGAATACTTAATTTGAACACTTAAATAGGTATTAACAAAGTCGCTGGAAGTTGATTATTACCAACATGCATGGGTAATGAATTTCATTTTCAACAAAGGGATTTCCTTTTTTCCAAAGGAGGTAGCCAAGTTTTTGGAAATGCATATTTTACCACTGTATGACCATATATGCAAATAAAAATTGACACCCACGAAAAAAGTGTAAACACATTTACTTAAAGAGATGCCTAGAGTTTTTATTAGTCCCCTACCGGTTTCACCAGAGGGGACTTATGGTTTTCGCTCCGTCTGTCAGTCAGTCAGTCAGTCTGTCACACTTTTCTGGATCCTGCGATAACTTTAAAAGTTCTTAATATTTTTTCATGAAACTTGAAACATGGATAGATGGCAATATGGACATTATGCACGTCATTTAATTTTGTTCCTACGTCAAGAATTCTGGTTGCTATGGCAACAAATAGACTAGAAAAACTGCTGAAAATTGTGGTTTTCTGGATCCTGCGATAACTTTAAAAGTCCTTATTATTTTTTCATGAAACTTGAAACATGGATAGATGGCAATATGGACATTATGCACGTCATTTAATTGTGTTCCTACGTCAAAAATTCTGGTTGATATGGCAACAAATATATTTTTTAAAAATCTGAAAATGGTGGAATTTCTGACAATGGTGGAGCCTGTAGGGGACTTATATTGCTTGGCAATAGTCTTGTTAAATTTGTGTTTTGTTTTAAAAGCTTTCAAACTGTTTTTTGTTAAAAAACCATTGGACCCTCCCCACCCCCAAACTGGTCCAAACTTGCCCACAACATTCCTATACAAATATAGGCGCCATATCTAAGCACTAATGTTACAGTTCAGATGCCATAATTTAGAAATTATGCAATTCAAAATTGAGACTAAGTACACTATCTACATAAAATCATACCATTTAATCGATATTAAGGGTTTGTGATGGCCACTAAAAATTGTAACTACTTAAATTTTATTTAGTCAATGAAAAGTGATTTATTGTATATAAGCAGCGTTCTGTAAAAACAGGGTTTATGCATGTGCCTGAAATGTTGTCCGAGATGAGCCTGTTTCATGCACAGGCTTATCAGAGACAACTCTTTCCGTCTAAAATGAATTTTTTTTACCAAGGGACTTCCTTGAAAAGAAAGAAACCTTAGAAGCGGAAAGTGAAAACACTTTTCTCATCCCTTTTTATAATGCATTTTCCATTTAAGGTTGGTATTTCACGACGGAACCAAAGACATTCTTGGAATCAGCCCGGAAACACAGCTATCCCTTCAAACCAATATCCCTCAGTACCTGAACTCTGTTGCCGGTCAACCAGGCTGTCAGGCGTATCATTCTGTTGCTGTAGTGATTGATAACCTCAGTCTGTCATTGCTACATCGAGGTGCACCGTACACATGTCAGACTCTTGCGCAGATCCGTGAAACTAAAATACAAGGTATTGTCATCTGTCTTGTCGGGCAGTTAATTGAGAAAGGTGTCGTAGTCAATGAGTAAATATGTCTCTTAATCTTTCAATTTGTTGATTTTCTTTAAGAAGATATTCTACGACTTCTTTCTTTGCTTTGCATTGAGCAATTTTTTGTATTTGATTTGTCAAGGCACCAATGTCGGTGATTTTATTGTTTGCAATGATAAGAGAAGCGCAAGCAAGGTTGTACCATTTTTTATAACTTTCAAAAATATTAATATAGCAATAACAAATAATAATAATGAAGTCTACTCAATGTGAATATTAGCAGCGATGTCCCACGACATCGCACCAAATCCACTTCAGGTAAAAAGGACAAATAGAATGGAATAGATAACAGACAAAAGTATTATATGAATTTCTACATGAAATCTTACTTTGCCTCTTATTTTAAATGTATTAATTTATATGGGTAAAATATCTTGTATATAAAAATGCACAATACATTAAGAACTAATTGAAATTATTCTTAAAGACTTTCTCTCAACTGAGAAATATTAACACATAATTGGAGGCGTGTCTTTGCCTCATGTCTAATACTTAGTTGGTATTTTATTTTAACAAGGTGCGTTTTGGTGAGGTTATTATTCCTCCACAAACGAAGTTTAGGGGGGTATATAGGAGCGAGCTTGTATGTCTGTCTGTCGGTCGGTCTGTCAGTCCATATTAAGTGTCCGCTCTCTAATTCAAGGTGTTTTCATCCGATCTTCACCAAACTTGTTCAGATGTTGTATCTAGATGATGTCTAGGTCAAGTTCGAATATTGGCCATGCCGGGTCAAAAACTAGGTCACAGGGTCACTTAGTGCGTTTTAAACAGTGTGTTTTTTGTAAAGACAACATGCAAAATATTCTGTGTCAATGCGGCATGTAAGGGTTTTCATCACGTCTGTGACAAAGCTCTAGTTTAACATTTGTATGTCCATGAATGGTTTTATCTTGACTAAGGTAAGCAAAACTTGTAACTAATCATGCTATCCAAGGGTTTATCTAGGATGTTTTAAATTTCATATTTTATGAAAAAATATTTTACTTGTTTGTCATGCATATAACCTTGTGATGTATGCTAAGATTGCAAGGAGACAGCATACAATTTCTTTGAATACATGTTTTTTTTTCCAGTCATCCAACTGTTGTTTCAATGATGGGCAATTTTGCTCATCTTTTCTTTGGAAATATGGCACTGTTTTTGCTTGGGGATATAGCCTTAGTTTTATCATAGGTATTCATAAGGGGACATTTGAAATCAGTTGAAGCGATTAAATGTCATTTGAAGTGATTTAATGTTTTTTGATCTCAATAAATTCATCTTAGGTATGTAAAATGCAGTCATTTGATATCATTGGTCCTCATTTGAAGTCATACGATGTCATTTCCAAGGTGCTGATGTAGAGCAGGTGGTGTGTAGCCTACACTCTGATCTCCATGACAACATATCACTCAGCCTTGTAGAGCACCTAGCAACAACTGTTGTCAAGGTTACAGAACCGAAAATGGACCAGTTCTTCATGGCAGCAAACATTCTGCATAAACGACAGTCAGGGAAAGTGATACGAACAGTAGGTCACTATACATCATAGTCTGCTTGCTCATTGTATGTGAATACTGTTGAATCTCTTTTTGTGGAGCAAATTTAAGTAATTCTTCCATAAATAAGTTTTTTATTAAACAAAATTACAAGCTTTTTTAAGATCACCTGATCCCGAAGTGCTCAATCAAGGTGAGCAAATGTGAACACGCTATGTTTGTCGTCCGTCTTCGATACGTTGTGTGCATTGTCAATTTTAAGCTATTTACCATTCTCAAGACCACATATGAAGGCAATCTTTAAGAAACAGCTTCTGGACATTATCTAGACCTAGCTCAATCTGTGTCATGTGTGTTTAAAACCAGATCATCTATCTTAGAAAAACATTGCTAGAGGCCACATTTATGACTAAATCTTGATGAAACATGGGAAGAATGTTTATATTGATATTTTCCAGGCTGAGTTCGAATCTGGATCATATGCCTTCAAAAATTACATGTTTTATGTCAAAATGCCTATAAGAAACAAATTCTTTCAACCAAAAGGGACGTTTTGGTAAATTGACAAAATTGAAAAAAAATCAGGTTCGCACATTTTTAGCTCATCTATTTTTTGAAAAAAAATTATGAGCTATTGTCATCACCTTGGCGTCGGCGTCGGCGTCCGGTTAAGTTTTGCGTTTAGGTCCACTTTTCTCAGAAAGTATCAATGCTATTGCATTCAAACTTGGTACACTTACTAACTATCATGAGCGGACTGGGCAGGCAAAGTTAGATAACTCTGCCGTGCATTTTGACTGAATTATGTGCCCTTTTTATACTTAGAAAATTGAAAATTTTGGTTAAGTTTTGCGTTTAGGTCCACTTTTTTCAGAAAGTATCTATGCTATTGCATTCAAACTTGGTACACTTACTTACTATCATGAGGGGACTGGGCAGGCATAGTTAGATAACTCTGGCGTGCATTTTGACAGAATTATGTACCCTTTTTATACTTAGAAAATTGAAAATTTTGGTTAAGTTTTGTGCTTAGGTCCATTTTATTTCTTGCGTATCAAAGCTATTGCTTTCATACTCGCAACACTTACAAACTATCATAAGGGGACTGTGCAGGCAAAGTAATGTAACTCTGACTGGCATTTTGACAGAATTATGTGCCCTTTTTATACTTAGAAAATTGAAAATTTGGTTAAGTTTTGTGTTTAGGTCCACTTTATTCCTACAGTATCAAAGCTATTGCTTTCATACTTGCAACACTTATTAACTATCATAAGGGGACTGTGCAGGCAAAGTTATGTAACTCTGACTGGCATTTGGACAGAATTATTGGCCCTTTATAATTAGAAAATTGAAAATTTTGTTAAGTTTTCTGTTTTGGTCCACTTTACCCCTTAACTATCATAGATATTGCTTTCATACACTCGCTAACTATCATAAAGGTACAGTAAAAGGACAAGTTGCATAACTCTGGTTGTCATTTTTACGAAATTATGGCCCTTTTTTGACTTAGTAACTTTGAATATATGGTTAAATTTTGTGTTTGATCCACTTTACTTCTAAAGTATCAAGGCTATTGCTTTCAAACTTTAAATACTTGAAGCATGAGGTTACTGTACCTGGCAAGTTGAATTTTACCTTGACCTTTGAATGACCTTGACTCTCAAGGTCAAATTATTAAATTTTGCTTAAATTGCCATAACTTCTTTATTTATGATTAGATTTGATTGATACTTTGACAAAACTACTTTTACCTGACATACCACAATAATAGACTCCACCCAAACCATCCCCCGTGTCCTCCCCCCATCCCCCTCTCAAATCCCCCCCCCCCCAAATCTCCCTTCCCCCTAATTTTTTTTTTTTAAGATCATCTAACAAATTACCACCACACCCTCACACTATACCCCCCCCCCCCCACCTCACCCCCCCCAATTTCTTCGCATTTTTTTCGCATTTTTGGAATATAATGTAATAAATGTCCACACCCCTTCACTATACACCCCTGTTCACTCCATCCCTCCCTCCTTTGTGATTGAAAATGAGAGTCCCTTCACCTTTAAAAAGAAAATAGATGAGCGGTCTGCACCCACAAGGCGGTGCTCTTGTTGTTGTAGTTATGATATTTGCTAGGAAACAGTAATACTGAAAATGTCTAATATATATTTTATGTGCATATTTTGACGATTTAAAATAGTGAAAATTATAAAGCGTAACAAATGCAAAACAATTCAATAATTTGGACAGTTCTGTTATTATTCTTACATTTTCGACACTACGAGGATTACTTATATAAAGTATAAAATACTTCACACACTGTATGAGCACCCATGGCAGAGTGGTTTAAGTGGTGTACTTTTACTCCAAAGGTCAGTAGTTCGAGCCCAGTTGCGGATTACTTTTTTATCTTTCTTTATTTTTGTATTGTTCCTTTTTACTGGAGCTATTTAGTTCCAAAGTTTACATTTATCAATTTAAAGCATTAAATGAAAAACTCTAATACATGCCAAAATATGTGAAAAGGTCTCTTTGAGCGGGCAGACTTATGACTCAATCTTCATGAAACTTCGTAAGAATGTTTATCAGTAACTTTTGTGTTATTTTAGATTTGAGGGTTTCTCAGCCATAACTTTTCCATATCAAATGTTTTTAAATAACTTTGAACCATTAGATGACGTGTAAAGTGTAGCATCTGTCAACCCACCTCAAATGTCAAGGTCAAACAAAGTGGTTAAAAAACAAAATTGACCTTTAAACAGCTTGGGAATTTTTGTGTTTGCCATAACTTTGCCATATGTTTAGAAATTTTGAAATAACCTAACACAAATGCAATCCATCAAAAGACCACAAGTGACTTTAAAAACTTAAAGGTTAAGGTCACACTTAAGAGTTTAAAGGTCAAATTGCACCAGAACTCGGTGTTCAGATTGTAACTGTGTCATTATTGTCCCCTACCGGTGAAACAGGAGGGGCTTTATGGTTTTTCGCTCTGTGTGTCAGTCTGTTAGTCTGTCAGTCCGTTACACTTTTCTGGATCCTGCGATAACTTAAAAAGTTCTTCATATTTTTTCATGAAACTTGAAACATATGATGGCAATATGGAGATTATAATGCACGTCAATTCATTTTGTTCCTACGTCAAAAATTGGTGTTGCTATGGCAACAAATGTAAAAAAATAAAGAAAGAAAAAAAAGAAATTTACTGACAATGGTGGAGTTTCACCGGTATAGGACCATATTGCTTGGCAAGCTCTTGTTCATTATGGTATGTTGCCTTATGGTCATCTTTTTTGGTCAAGTAGGTATATCTTATTATTCTCTTTCTAGTTTAACTTCTATCTGGTCAAGTAATTGACAATTGGGCCATCATGGACCTCTTGTTCCATTTAAGAGATTGTTTCAATGGTTTTATTGCGTAATAACAATTTTAACAGCAAATATGTTCTGCATAAAAAAATCATCATTGATTGATGTCTCACCTGAAAATAGAAAGCATTTACAGTGAAACCTCGCTATTAAGAACACCTGTGGGACTTAAAAAGTGGTCTTAATAGTGAGGAGGTCTTAATTCTGAGTTGTCAAGTGCCGAAAATCTAACACCTGCGTCGCAAATCGATGCCAAAAACACGCTGTAGTGAATTGTGGTTAATTGGGTCACAATGGCTTCATTCACAAACCCGATCAATCCACAACACCGAATTAAGTAAGGGGTGAAAATTACTGGTCGTTTGGCAGGTGTCAATGTAGAGCAATTTTGTTCATTGGCACTGATTATAGTGGTCATAATAGGGGATTAGCGGGTTGGTCGGAATAATGTGTGTAACGACCATTGAAATATAGAAGGAAACAATCGGCACTGAAAAATGTTGGTTGTCTTAGCGAGTTGGTCTTAATACCAAGGTGGTCATAAAGAGAGTTTTTACTGCAAATTTTATTTTTAAAATGTTTGTTCCAACCCATAATTGTACTTTCACTATGTTTGTACAATTTTTAGATGGAGCATTTTAACATCAATGATCAGTACGGAGTGTTCAATGTGACGGAGGTCAAGTCAGTGAGTGCTACGCCATCAGTGATGGATTCCAAGCAGGTCTGTATAGGTTAGAATATAGGACCTACAAATTATACATCAAACTTGCAGGATTGGGTATAAGGTGCCATGTTTAAGTTAAAGTAGCTTATCTACCTACAGTGGTATGGAGAGATCAAAAGTTAAATATCAGTGTGCTGCAACCTGTTCTTGGTTAGTTCCAACTTTTGGGGAACCAAAGAACTTGAAATAGTCCACTTACCAATAATTTAACGAATATTCATGGACAAATGGCCATCCCCCTCTCAAATCACCCCCCCCCCCCCCAAATCTCCCTTCCCCCTAATTTTTTTTTTTAAGATCATCTCACAAATGACCACCACACCCTCACACTATACTATACCCCCCCCCCACCCCATCCCCCCCCCCCCAATTTTTTTTTTGAAACGGTTAAAAACACAAATATTTATTTATATTATTTTATGTTTGAAATACCGTCCAACCATCACACCCAAGAATACCCCCCCCCCCTCCCCCCCCCCCCCGAATTCCCCCCCCCCCCCCTTAATTTTTAACCAGGTTTTCCGAAGGAAAAAACTGGTTATTAGATTGGCGAATGCGGGCGGGCTGGCTGGCTGGCTGGCTGGCTGGCGGGCTGGCTGGCTGGCTGGCGGGCTGGCGGAATAAGCTTGTCCGGGCCATAACTATGTCGTTCATTGTCAGATTTTAAAATCATTTGGCACATTTGTTCACCATCATTGGACGGTGTGTCGCGCGAAATAATTACGTCGATATCTCCAAGGTCAAGGTCACACTTTGAGTTCAAAGGTCAAAAATGGCCACAAATGAGCTTGTCCGAGCCATAACTATGTCGTTCATCGTCAGATTTTAAAATCATTTGGCACATTGTTTCACCATCATTGGACGGTGGGTCGTGCGAAATAATTACGTCGATATCTCCAAGGTCAAGGTCACACTTTGAGTTCAAAGGTCAAAAATGGCCATAAATGAGCTTGTCCTGGCCATAACTATGTCATTCATTGTGAGATTTTAAAATCATTTGGCACATTTGTTCACCATCATGGGACGGTGTGTCCCACGAAAGAATCACGTCAATATCTCCAATGTCAAGGTCGCCACGACTAAAAATAGATTTAAAAAAAAAAAAAAAAACTTACAAAGGGGGTTAATTTTTTTTTGTTATTTCAAAAGTTCAGTTTGAGTTTTCTCCCTTTATCAGATTTTTTTTTCACAATGAAAACCTGGTTTTGTGACAATTTTGTCCCTTGTTTTTTTTTAAGATCATCTCACAAATGACCATCACACCCTCGCACTATACTCCCCCCCCCCCCACCCCACCCCCCAAATGTTGTTGTTTTTTAAACGGTTAAAAACACAAATATTTATTTTTATCATTTTATGTTTGAAATACCGTCCAACCATCACACCCACGAATCCTCCCCCCCCCCTACTCACCCTGGCGTCGGCATTCCCGTTCCCATTAGCATTTGCGTGCAAATGTTAAAGTTTGCGTACTACCCCAAATATTTCCTATCTCGATCCTTTGACATATTGCTTTTATATTTTGCATACTTCTTTACCAACATGACCCCAATCTATAAACAAGAGCAGACAACTGTATCAAGCATTTTGACAGATTTATTGCCCCTTTTATACTTAGAATATGCATATTATTGATAAATCTATGTTAAAGTTTGCGTACCTCCTCAAATATTTTCTATGTCCTTTGACATATTGCTTTCATATTTGGCATACTTCTTTACCAACATGATCTGAATCTATTAAGAAGAGCAGACAACTGTATCAAGCATTTTGACAGAATTATGGCCCCTTTTATACTAAGATAATTGAACATTTTGCTTAAATTGCCATAACTTCTTTATTTATGATCACATTTAATTCATACTTTGACAAAACAACACTTACCTGACATACCACAATGCACTCCACCCAAACCATCCCCCATGCCCCACCCCAGAATCCCCCCCCCCCCCCCCAAAAAATATTTTTTTTTTCCTTATTTTTGAAAGATCATCTATTAAATGACCACACACCCACATTATCCCCCCCCCCCCCCTCTCCATGATGGCTTACGTTATACTGTCAAGCACTCGAATAGTCGAGCGCGCTGTCCTCTGACAGCACTTGTTTGTATCTACGGTGAGCTACTTTGGAACTTTCAGGCCGTATTGTTTCTCAAGTCTTTGTTTCATTGTTTTTTGTGAGTGGCCATGAGCCGTTATGGTTTATTTGTATTAACACTCATGAAATAAATATCTTGTTACACAGAAATTAACAATTGCATTTACACTAACCAAGGGCTTTTTCTATATGTTGTAGCCGGATCCTACAGCCAATTTGACGTTTAACCTGACCCTGACTGACAAAGAGAAAGAGGCGAGAAGTCAAGTGAAACTTCCTTACACATATGATAGAGAAAAGTATGTCTGTACAGAGATGCTTGCATTTGATATTTCACAGTTGTTTACTGGTCCTATTAGTAAGGTTAGTATAGTGCAGGACCAAGATGAGCCAGGTCTGGGAAAATGGGGCTTAATTCATGTGCATTAAGTGTCGTCCCAGATTAGCCTGCATAGGCTTGTTAGGGATGACACTTTACACTTTTATGAAGATTTTCATTACCAGGAAGTCTCTTCTTTTTTTAAATCCAGTCTAGACAGACTGCACAGGTGACACACTTCATGCACATGCAATAACCCTATCCCACATGTGCAAACAGTATAAAACCAAAACAGCCCTTGAGTAACTTGTAGCCTATTCAGGTTTTATGCTGTTTGCTGCTCATCAGTATTTAAGGTTTGGAGATGAAGCCTAACCTTGAACTTGAATCTAGTAAGGAATGTCTAAAACTAAATGTAACTTTCTTAGGAACTACACATGCATGAAAATAGTTTAATACATACGTAATATTACGCTAGTCAATTGTTCCAAGAGTTTGTATCACTCGAGTGGCTTGTGTGATGATGTATCACACGAGAGGCGGAGCCTCGAGTGTGATGTGAAATAGCACAAGCCACGAGAGTGATACAAACTCTTGGAACAATTGACTAGCGTAATATTCCTTTTATCATATACAAAAACTAACGAAAACAGTTAACAAATGTATTTTTACTTTAACAAAACTGACAAAACAATCACTAAAACGGTACGCCATAGTTTATTTTAGACGCGTATGAATACAGTTTATGTAAGTTAACGTGTAAACATTCGAACCGGGAAAACACAGGTTTCCGACACGCTTACCTCAATGCCATCGTTAATCCAATTTTAATAACAATTAAGTTGACAGCTTTAATCCGATGTTTATAACAAAAACGTTTAAACGATATGCACTTCCACTTCTATCTTCCATGTCTTTATCGAAACTTAGTTTAAACCACACTATTTCATTGTATTTCTATCGAAATATACATTTATGCATGATAAACACACACTCCAAAATACGTTTTTAACACATAGTTTACTGCTAAAAAACACCACGTCCGACATGTCCTTACAGAGTTTAGATAAAACTATTGTGTTTTGTCACTAAAATGACGTCACACAATGTGCTACATTGTAATATAAAATATTTCTATTTTCGGTGCATGTAATGTGACGTCATTAAATGGGTCGAAGTAGTCCGGCTAGGTTGGTAATACGGAATTGGAAACAGCGAGTAGCGTAATACGAGATTTTTTATTTCAACAATTGATATAACCTGTATTTTGTTAAAAGCATTAAATAGGTATATAATACATATCTAAGTGGTAAAGGGTTAAGGCCGAGTTTTCCTTTAGTGATGCTCATATTTAGGGTCCAACTATTCACATTCAGCCCAACTCAAAGACACCAAGTACTGGTTATAGGCCCAGGAAACAGACTTGAGAGAGTTTCTATAAGCATGAGGCTTTTGATGTAATAAAAAGGTTAAAACTAATAGTGGTGTGGGGATGGTAATTCATGCTTTAATGTCCACCCTATTCCTCCTTACCTGTGACTAAGTTAGACAGGGTATGGGTAAAACTTACTGCCATCATGACTTACACAAAGTACTGATAAACAGTTTAAATCAGGGAAACCTTCCTTATGTAAGGTGTTTGAAGGTTAATTGACCGGCATGACATGACTGAAATGCGGTTTGTAATAAATATAATAATACTGAAATAGATGAATAGAGATTTCTTCAAATCCTTAATTAACCCTTTGCATGCTGGGTTATTTGTTGTTTGCTAAAATGTTGTCTGCTGAATTTCTAAAATTAGCATTTTTTTTCGATTTATTTTCAAAGAATACTTTCAGAATAGCAAACAGTTTGGATCCTGATGAGACGCCACGTTCTAAGGATAACTTAATTTTTGCATAATAAACAGTTTGTAAAAATCCACACCAATGAACTCATAATAGAGTAGTAAATATTGCATGGAAAGTTCACATTATTATTTTTCTACCTGTAAGCACTTAGTGAAATAAATTATTTGAAGCCTGTTCTTGGAAAACGGGGCTTAATGCACATACATAAAGTGTCGTCCCAGATTTACCTTTGAAGTCTGCAAAGGCTTATCATGGACAAATTTTTTGACTTTAATGGAATTTTTTTATTTTTAAAAGCATCTTCTTAACAAAATTCCAGTCTTGTTGGAATGCTTCATCTCTTCATTAGCCTCTGCAAACTGAACAGGCTAATCTAACATGACACTTTATGCACATGTTTGAGCCCAGTTTTCTCAGGGTAATGAACCTAGCCACCCTTATTACTTGTGTGGGCGTGATAATTAAGTGTTAAAGTCCATCCCAATGTTTGCCCTACATTTAATTAGAGGTGGTGGGTCAGAAACATACTTAAATCATGATTAACACAAAAGATTTGTTAACAGTTCAGATTGGGAAAGCTCCCTTAGCAAACATGTTTATTGATAATTTTCATGATATTACGGAAATACTGTTAAAATGGAATAAAAATAAAAACCATACTACTGAAAAATCAATTATAACCACAATTTATGAATACAATCATGTTTTACCCATTTATGCCTAGCGTCTAGAAAAAAGGCCTTGGCAAACAGCGTAGACCCAGATGAGACGCCGGATTTGTCTACCTGTAAACACCTTGTGAAATAAAATATTTTACTAACATTTATTTCAGACAAGATGACAGATTGCTGAAATCTGTGGGGGAGGGGAAGATCTTCTATCAGCCGGACGAGGCAGACGATTTTGACGAGGAAGACCCGGATGATGACCTTGATATTTGACAATTGCTGTTACCTTCTTCTTTGACCTTTAGTCACTTTTTTGATTGCAACAAAAAAGCTACATCTGGGTCAAAATAACTTGTGTTGAATGAGATGAGGTTATATCTTTAATGACCTGGTTGAAGTGTTTTTATTGTCAACCACTGAATAATGTTACAACAAAGCAATGAATGAAGTTACAAATAAGCTTTGTACAAATAAGCTATGAATACGGTGACAACAGTGCAGTTAATGAAGCAACTTCAAAGAAATCAATGAAGTTTCATTAAAGCAATTGATGAAGGCACAATGCAGAACTTGGTCCAAATTTAATGACCTTGACATTACCGGTAAACCTTAGCTAAGCTTGAATGACTTTTCCTATAGCAACCAGAGAATTTACAGTAACAAGAATATAAATACAAAAAGGAATTTTGTTTAGAGAATTAGAATGAAATTCGATATTGGATTACTATACCCTGTTTCCTTACCTTAAAAAATTGTATTTGCAGGCAAAGAGATAAGTTGTCACTGTTTTAAAATTCTCCCTATTAAATGAATGTGCATTAAATGTCATCCCAGATAAGCTTGTGCCGTCTGCTTAGCCCTTACAGTGCTGGAACCGAATTTTGAAGGCCTTTGCAAACAGTTTGGATCCAGATGAGACGCCACAGAACGTGGCGTCTCATCTGGATCCAAACTGTTTGCTATTCTGATAGTATTGTTTGAAAAAAAATCGAAGAAAATGCTAATTTTAGAAAGTCAGCAGACGACATTTAAGCATATGACAAATTACCCAGCATGCAAAGGGTTAACCAATAAGCTAAGTTTTCCAAGAGGTAGACTCAAATGAATCTCATGTATAATGTATTCAGTTATCACACTTGAAAGTTGGTAATGTCTTTCTTCAAGATTTATAATGTTTCTTGTGATGACTTGAGAGTTTAATTTGTTCGTGCTTGTGTTTATAGTGTTTCATAATGAAATAATATTAGGTAATGACCTTCATTCTATGCCCCCGAAGGAGGGCATATAGTGATCACACTGTCCGTCTGTCTGTCCGTCCGTCCATCCTTCTGTCTGTCTGTCTGTCTGTCCATATTTATCCATCAATATAGCTCACATGTGCAAACCAGTAAATAAGACATACTTAAACAGATGAGTATACTAGTATTTCAATAAACTGGAAAAGATATACTTATAAGGTAGCAGTTCAGTTGTAGGGTTTATACATGTAATCATAAGACAGAAAATATTATTTTAATTAAGATTAAAAATACAGGCAAATTTATTACGAGGGCAATAGGCTGTTGTACATATATTTGCTGTGTAAATCGTTGTACTAAAATAAGTTGTAAAGAAGGCATTATAAAACAAAGGAGTATACTAGTATTTCAATGAACTGGAAAAGATGTATTTTTAAGGTATTGGTTCAGTTGTAGGTATTTTTACGTGTCATCATTGACCGAAAATATTAACTTAATTAAATTTAAGAGTACAGTTGGATTTATTTCGACAGCAATAGGCTGTTGGTAATGTTGAGTAAATTTTTGTATCTTAACATCTCAGACTTATAATATGAATTACATTTCGAAGGCACACACCTGTGTTTCTGCATGTCATGCAAAGTCGCTTACGTGGTTGCATATAATTCATATTTACTTAATTAAATAATATCAGACATATGAAGATAATTATGTTTATCAAACTTTATTGAAATTGAATAACAAAAGTGCACAATCAATGAAATTTTTTTCGAGTTAGTCTTTGATCTTCTGAATGCAATATAATCGTTTTAATACTGAACATATTATTTTGAGAAGTTGCCATCCTGTGACCGACTTCTTCTTCTTTGTAAAGCCACTATTGGCGTCGTCCTTATATGGTTTCAGGGTCTTTTTATCAGAGCTGTTCTTGTCATCACCCAGAATCATGCAATCCTCAATCCCGTTGTCATCACCATTGCAGCCCTTGTCATCTGCACATACCTTGTCATAAGTAAGGCACTTGTCATATGTCAAGCCCTTATCACCTATGCAGCCCTTGTCATCAGTGCAGCCATTTTCACCAGTGAGGTTCTTGTCATGATTGCAGCCTTTGTCATCTGCGCAACCCTTGTCATGATTGCAGCCTTTGTCATCTGCGCAGCATTTGTCATCTGCGCAGCCTTTGTCATCTGTGCAGCCTTTGTCATCTGCGCAGCCCTTGTTGTCAGTGCAGCCCGTGTCATCTGTGCACCCCTTGTCATAAGTTAGGCGCTAGCCATCTGTAAAGCCCTTGTCATCTGTGCAGCCTTTGTCATTTGTGTAGCCTTTGTCATATGTGCAGCGGGTTTCATCAGTGCAGCCTTTGTCATCTACACAGCCCATGTCATATGCGCAGCCCCTGTCATCTGTGCAGCCTTTGTCATTTGCGTAGCCTTTGTCATCTGCGAAGCCCGTGTCATCTGTGCATACCTTGTCATCTGCGCAGCCTTTGTCATCCTGCGCAGCACGTGTCATATGTATCTGTCATCTGCGCAGCCTTTGTCATCTGCGCAGCCCGTGTCATCTGTGCATACCTTGTCATCTAGGTAACCTTTGTCATCTGAGCAGCAGGTTTCATTTGTGCAGCCTTTTTCATTTGCGTAGTCTTTGTTATCTGCAAAGCCTGTGTCACCTGTGCATACCTTGTCATCTGCGCAGCCTTTGTTATCTGCACAGCCTTTGTCATCTGCGCAGCCTTTTTCATCTTTGCAGCCTATGTAATCTATGCAGCCTTTGTCATCTGTGCAGTCCTTATCATATGTGCAACCTTTGTCATCTGTGCAGCCTTTGTAATCTACGCAGCCTTTGTCATCTGTGCAGCCTCTGTGCAGTCTGTGTCATCTGCGCAGACCGTGTCATCTGCGCAGCTCTTGTCATCTATGCAGCCTTTGTCATCTGAAAAGCCTTTGTCATCTGGGCATCCTGTGTCATCTGTGCAGCTTTTGTCATTTGTGCAGCCGTTGTCATCTGTGCAGCCTATGTCATCTGTGCAGCCCTTGTCACCTGTGCAGCCTGTGTCATCTATGGGGCTTTTGGCATCATCAGTGGAGCCCTTGTCATCTGCCGGAGCCCAAGCCATCAATGCAGCCCTTGTCATCTGTGCTGCCCTTGTCATTAGCAGTGCAACCCTTGTCATCTTCATTGCAGCCTGTGTCATCAGTGCATTCTTTGTCATAAGTGAGGGCCTTTTCATCAAGACAGTCCTTGTCGTCGATGCAGTCCTTATTATCAATGTAGCCCTTGTCATTTGTGAAGCCCTTATAATCATCATTGCATGCCTTGTCATCAATGCAGACCTTGTTATCTCTGCAACCCTTGTCATCTTGGCGTCTTGTGTCATCATCATTGCAGCCCTTGTCATCTGCGAAGCACTTGCCATCAATACAGCCCTTGTCATCTGTGCTGGCCTTGTCATCATCAGTGCAGCCCTTTTCATCAATGCAGCCCTTGTCATCTGTGCAGCCCTTTCTGTTCTGTTCTTTTCTGTTAAGTCCTGTGAAATCAAGAGGAACGCGTTTTTTTGTATCAATTGGTGTGAAATTAGACTTTGAACTTGACGATAAGGTATCGATGTTTTATTAAAAAAAAATAAGCATTTTAACTCTCCATTGATTGTTGTCAACTCAGGCAATACTTAAAAGTACCCCTGGTTCTCATAAATCTACTTTAATGAACACCATGTATGGGTAATAGGTTTAAATGCACCTGCCATACTCCGGGATGCGTTTTAGTAAATTTTCCATACGCTGGATTCTTCGTAGTATATGTATGAGTATCCGGGCTAGTTTTTAAGTAAAAACCTATGCCAACAACGGAATACTGGAGTTTGACTCAAACATTAGTTTTTCTATTTAACTAACGAAAAAACAAATTGAAAACGCAATACTTCGAAATAATCAGAAATTAGGATTAACGGTTTTCAAAATAATGACGATGGACGGATGTTATACGTTTTAAACAAGCGGGGAGTTAGCCGTTACTTCCCATTCTTAACAGTATCTGGTTAGGAGGACATGAAACAAAGTTGCATTAGTGGAATACAATTTAGAATTTAGAACTAAATATGATTTGTGGCGCCTCATCGAGACATGAAATAATGATATTTATTTTAAAAATACTAGATATGTATCGTTTACACAAAAAAATATAATGATATTAAATGAACTTATTAAAACTTATTTATTTAAACTTTAAAATCTATACTGATGATTGACCTTAAGATTTTATCTTACAAATGCCATGGCCTTAACGACTATAAAAAACGTAATGATGTATTTAACTATTTGAAAAACCAAAAAGCAAATGCATATTGTTTACACGATTGTCACTTTACCCCATTAACAGAAAAACAGGTATCTATGCAGTGGGATGGGGAATGCTATTTCAGTCATGGTACTTCCAACTGTAGAGGGGTCTGCATTTTGTTTAAAAAGAATACAGCTGTAACCATTCATGCCACCAAAACAGATCAATCTGGAAATTATTTACTTTACGATTTTACATTTGATACAAAAAGATTGACTCTATGTACTATATACGGACCCAATAATTACAAACCAATTTTTTATGATGAGCTTTTTTCTAAAATAGACATATTTGGAAACGACACCTATATCATATGTGGGGATTTTAATCTTGTATAAGATAATAAATTAGACTATTCCAATTATAAAAATCTGGATAACAACAAAAAGTCAAGAGAATTTTTATCTACTGTAATAAATGATAGAAGCTTGATAGATACTTTTAAATTAATCAATGATGATGTTAACCAATATACAAGGAGAAAACCGAATACTCTTCAGCAGGCCAGACTAGATTTCTTCCTAGCAATCTTGTGCAACACACAAGACAATCTGAAATTAAAGCTAGCTACAAATCCGACCATTCAGTTATAACTTTAGATTTAAATTTATGTCACGTATCCCATGTTAAAGGACTTTGGAAGTTTAACAATTCATTATTACATGATGGAGAATATCTAAAGATTATTAAATTAAAAATTGAAGAAATTAAAAAACAATAATGCTTACCTGTTTATAACACTGAATAACTGAAATATTGATGATAACTTGTTGCAGTTTTCTATGAATGATCAGCTGTTTTTAGAAACTTTATTAATGGACATTAGAGGTAAAACAATATCTTTTTCATCTTACAAGTCTAAACAGAGGACGGAAAGGTAATTTATTCTTTTAAATCAAATTGAAACACTAGAAAAAAATATTAATGAAACTAACATTGATGAGCTTAACTTATTGCAACAGAAACTCTCAAATATATGTGAAACCAAATTAAAGGGAGCATTTATAAGATCCATAGCCAGATGGATAGATGAAGGTGAAAAACCAACAAAAAAAATTGTCATTTGGAAAAACAATATTCATCTAGTAAAACGATACCCTATATTATAAACAATGATGGCCAAAGTATTATGACCAAAAAGAAATATTAACTGAAGCTGCTAAATACTTCAAGACTTTATACACAGAAAAGGCAACAAATGAAGCTTATAGTAATTCAAAAATATTTAATGAGCTTGAACAAATACAAACAGCTAAACTAAGTAATGATGAATCTCAATCAACACAGCTGATATGGATAGGATTAAAAAAATATAGCACACACTCAATTAAAACTAAGTACAAACTTCACTGGGGCACAACGAATTTCAAAGTGTAAGGCATCATATTTGATGTAGATTTAGAAAAAATGGTTGAGTTAAATTTTCAAAATAAGATAGCAAGTTTACAAAGTATAATACAATTTTGGAAAAGACGAAATCTTACACCATTAGGAAAAATAACCTTGTTGCTTCCCCTTTTTACACACTTATTTACAGCTCTTCCTAGCCCAGGGTTAAGTATATTGAAACAAATACAAAATTGTTTTAACAACTTCATATGGAATGGACCTATACAAATTAAGCATAATATACTTACCAAATCTTTTGAAGAAGGAGGGCTTAATATGATTGATGTTTACTCATTTGAAAAAAGTATGAAGCTTACATGGATAAAGAAATGAGTAACATGCACATGAAAATGTTTCCAAGTTGTGTATTCACTGTTCAACGTTAAGAAAATGATAAATATGGGAAATGCATATATCGACAAAATTGTTAAAAATTTAACAAATAGCTTTTGGAAGGATGTGCTTATATATTATGGAATCTACATAAACAAAATCAAAATATATAAACCAGACGATATACTTGACATGCCACTTTTTTTATAACAACAAGTTAATGATTGGTTCTAATTGTATTTATGAAAAAAATATGTATGAATGTGGCATACGATTTATAAGGGACATACAATGTACCTCTGGAAAATTCAAACCCAAGCAAGAAATTGAAGCTTGTACGGGTACAAATATAATTTTTTTATTTTACAAAGGTCTAAAAAGATCTGTAGCAGAGTTCATTAAAAATTCAGGTTTTGTATCAGTAAAAACAACAACCAATAATGGACCTTTTATTTCTTGTTATCTTAATTTTGTTGTTCTTACCCAGAAGCAAAATAAACTAGTATATGAAAATCTTCTTTCAAATACTGAAAAACCTACAAGTGAAACTAAATGGAATAGAATATTTAGTAATATAGACTGGAATTATGCTCACAGTTTTGTTTTTTAAAATATCCAGAGATACGTATAAACAATGGTTACATACTAGAATAATACATAGAATATTAGGAATTAAATCTATGCGATATAAAATGAATATTGTTGATGATAATAAATGCACATTCTGTAAAAAATAAGAGGAAACTTTAACTCGTCTTCTCTGAGCACATCCAACCAGTTGTTCAACAGGTTATAAATGTTTTTAATATAAATAATATCAATATGCCTACACTGACTTGCCAGGACATGATTCTTGGATTTTTTTTAGAACAAATGAACCCTATCAATATATTACTCCTTGAAATTAAAATGTATATTTTATGTGTAAAAAAACAAACAAAATCCCGAACGTTCCAGGACTTAAGAGAAGCCTACTTTTATCATGGGAAATCCAAAAACAGACGAATCACCATAATAAAGAAATCCTAAATTGGTCAGTTGTGTAATATGTAATAGTTATGAAATTATCAATTAAATCTACTTACATATGTTTTATTAACTCCAGATACTTGCTAACAATCCATTGTTTGTCACAATTCAGTAATTCCAATCCAAAAATACGCTCCATGTTTGTTTACTATGACGCTGTCAGCCAGCTGTGTAGGAATACGACCTACATTTTCAATTGCACAATATAATTTGTTATTCCTAACTATTGTTCTCCAAAATTAATGGCTTTCACTTGTATTATTAATCTAAGGATGCATTTGTGTATTGCATTTTGGTAAAGTTATGTTCCAGTTGCAAATGCTTTGGAACTATTTTGTTAGGCGTAGAAAGCCTATGCATCATATAGTTTCATGTTTCCATTGTATTATTAAAATGTTTAACAGAATTTAAATGCAGAACATTTCTGCCTGATATTATGTATTAATGTTATGTGTTTTAATACAAATTGCTTTTTATAATGTAACAACTCGTATTATTGACTTACTTTGTTGATTTAGGATTCCGAAATGCTGTTTAGGAAAATGGCTCTTTGTAAACTTGTTTTATTGGTTAAGGAATTCCTAAGTGCACGTTGATTGGTTGGGACGCCTAAGTTTCGGAATCCTAAAGCATCTTCACTATAAATAGCGCGCAGCATCACGGATTCTTCACCTCGGTCAATGACTCAAAATCCACGTCATTTAAAAGTCGGAAACCTACCAGCTTAAGCTAAAGCCATCATAATGGTAGGGAATAGTTCTGTAAACTCTTAAGTAATCTTTTAAGTTATTAAATATTAATAAAGTAACAGTGATGCTGCGCACCTTCATCATACTTATAGTTATTTATTCGTAAACCAAACTTCTTAAGTCGCGTTCTACGATTTGAATAGATTTGTTAAACCTTAACTCGGTCGTTTGTTCTATCCTGACAACTTAGAAGTGTCTAAGTATTACAGTTGTAAGAATATTTATACACGAACCCAATCCAATATAATTCATTGTTACAAAAAATATGAACTACTAAATATACAATAAAAGTACACTGGTGCCATGCCTTTTTTCTCTCCTTTTTTATAGTTTTTTTTTCTACTTTTGTGCAATAGCAATGTTATTCTTTATTAACCTACAAGGTATTTACAAAATGATATGTGTTATATTTGCATATAATTTATTATAATACAATTAATTCTTGTCGTATGACTTCTACAATGTCTATAATCTTTATATCCATAGTAAACACATTGTGTTTGTATGTCTCTCATATGAAATATTAACCCATATATGTACTACTAACACATAATCTTTTGTACGGTATGGAGCAGGATAGCCTAGACCTCCACATACCTATGGACGAGGTAAATAAAGTGTTTTTTTCCTTGTGAAAAAAATTATATGAAATGAACATCGATTAAGACGATAAATTTGCATTTTATTAAAGTGTAAACACGGAATTATTTAACATTTAATCAAAGATCTACTATAAAACTAACGCCTCACTCTGCGACGCGGTCTGGCGCATATAAATCCTTCTTTTGTAGCCTCTTCGAGTACGTAGTTCTGCACTCGCCGTCGCACGATAGGGTTCATCTCACTGCATGATATTCCTTCTTCGTAAAGTGCAAATTTCGCAATCATGGGCATAATAACGTCGTTCATAAAAACTGGATAGCCACCTTGGGATACGAAATACCTTCCAACTGGGGTAAGCTGGAATAGATTGCGCGTCTCTTGATTCAATGCGATGTCGTACCTTTTTCGTTTATTTAATTATTTTTCGTTGTGTCTTTGCGTCTGTTCTCTTTACTGCTCAATTCGTTTCTAACGGCAGTAACGTCAATGACGTCGTGACGTTGCAAGACCAATCGTACATAAGGTAACATACTTCCCGTGGTACGTTTGGAGGTTAACAACATAACGAGTGCATTAATTGTGTTCAATACCCGAGTTCATTATCAATTTAAAAACAAATAGGAACACCAACATAATCTTTTCAACAATTTTCTTTCATGCTTATGTTTTATTTAGACATAATTATTAAAATAATATTTTATGTATTGAATAATTATAAATAACAAGAAAACTATTTTAACAATAAATATCTTTAAAAAGATATATATCATGACTTTGAAATAAAAGTAGACAATTTCCTTTCTACGCCATTAAATTTAAAACGAATGTTAAGTATTATTTTGTTCTTTTGTCACTTAAAAAGTCGCATATCCACCGGATGAAACGTTTGCTATGAAGTGCACGTATATTGGACCACTTATTAGTTTTCGTAGATAAATAAAATACTGCGTGTGATCACATCAAACGTGTCCTCGTGTGGCTTATAATGACTATTTCTTCGTCATCGAAAAATGGGTATATGATTACGACGCCTTCTTCGTTCCGCCTCAGTCGAAAATTGGTCTTATGGCATATGTGTCCAGTGTTGCTCGCCTGCGTAGTTGCGCAGTCTGGTTAGGGGCTACGCTTTCCCCATTAAAAAGCGTCGTATTTCCTGAGTATCCTCTTTAGTATGCATATCTTTACAAGGATGCGCAGGCATGACTGGCGTAATGGATAATGTGTCCGCCTATTAATCATATAAATGCGTGTCATTGAAAAATATCCAACTAATGAATTTAATCAGCTGAAGTTCTTGATACTGACCTTTTTATTTGCCAGGCATGCACATGTGTTTAATGAAAATAATCTTTATATATCATTAGACACAAACATCGCGCTCGATTGACCCCCCAATTAATAGTAAATAAACATAATCTTTTTATATCGCTAGACACAAACAACGCGCTCGATTGACCCCCAATTAATATTCTTTTCCACGTGATGTGGCGATAGTGTGCATCACCGCTTACTATTGTGGCTTTAATTGCTCCGGGATATTTAAAAGCAGTGTCCGCATTCGTCTACCGGTGTTATCATGCCCGTTTGTTGTGAGCCTCCCACATACACGGATTTTATTTTCTTATTTGGAATACGTGATTCGTATGCTGGCATTAAAGCGTTTTGTGACACAACATTCTTCCTTTAGTTTTTCATTTCGGTCATATTTATTTTCAATTAAAAGCATTTTTTAGACGATTGCTCTTTTGGCGATTGTCATCACAATGTAGTCACTTATAAATTAGATAACATAGAGGATATTTGTTGGATTTGGTGGATTATCGATTTTAATTCACGATATTCCACCGAATCCAACAAATTTTCTTTTAATTTTATGGGTTTTTTTTACTGTTTATCCTCTGTGTGCCTAATTTCGATCAGGTGCCTAAGTTCGATCAGATTATAATAACGTATTTTCGAATGCCATCACTTACATCACGCGCCAGCCTTCCTGCGAAATTAAAACTCATAACAGAAGTCGTTATTCCGTCAACCTCTCGTTAAAATGCGGTTTAAACAGGTCTTTATGAATAACAAAGCTTAAATTATATCAATTATTGATACCTCATTTTTCATGCATTTATCGCACTAATATTCTTTAAATCACCATTAAATTCATAAAACATCCATCAAAATACTCTTTTCTAAATTGCCAGCTACGCTGCAGTATTCAGGGGAGGTAAGACAATTCTCCGTAAATAAGCGCTTTGTTTACATGGAGCTCATAAGGGGGCATTCATAAATTAGATCGACGCATTACATTTTAAGATAATAGACGTCCAATTAAGACGTTTATTGTTAAATTTAAGCTCTTGACTGCAGCGCAATTGCCACGAAAAACTGGCTTTTAGAAGGGGTGAGACATTCCTATGTCCACATTGTGTTAAGAAAATATCGTATTATAATGTTAATATGTTTGGTAATTTTACAAATGTGAGTGTTCAATGTTCTTTTCTGTTACCTTCTTAATTGTTAGTTGTTGTTAATTTAAAAAGATATTTAAGACACACATTTTAATAATCTTCAAAATATCTGAATAACCTTTGTGCCCGAAATTTGAGTGTTTTTGTTTTGTTTATAGAATACCTTAAAGGTGCCAACAACCACCAAGGGCGAAAAAAGAAAAGTTGTAAAATACCGTATAACAATAATAAGTTTATATTATGATGTACTTTTCGTGAAATCGAAAGTACATCATGAAAATAGGTGAAATAACGATATACACACGATAAATAACGCAAGTAAGTTGATCATTTTATAAATGCTAAATATACAATTCACTACGCATGCACAATTTACATTCCTGTTTTTACCAAGTGACGATGATGATCAATCTACTGGCGTTATTTATAGTTAACTGGTAGTTACCTGGTACCTGTAACCAGTAAAATAACCGAATTAACTGAAAATATGAAAACTCAACAACTTTTTTTCAAGTAATGTAATTTACCAGTCGTGATATTTTAATCAATATTAACTTATAATAGTAAAAAATACGGTATTTAAGAACTTTTATATTTTCGTCATTCGTGTTTGACGGTCCCTTTAAGTTTCCATCCTGTGTATTAACCAGTTTTAGTCAATATTTCTAACAGAAATCGACCGGACTACCGATGGGCTCGCGATATTAAGAAGTATCGGTAAATAATATGAATGTAATGTGGCGTCGCAATAGACATGTACACTATAAATAATTTTATTTTTTAGTGCAGAAATATAATTATTTGGCATTGGATTATAGTTTTTTTTCTTTGCAGTTTTCTCAAAATTCCATGTTTTTATCACAATACTATATTTCGATCATTGAAGTACAACACTAATAATTTTGTACACATGACTTCAATGCAAAGCATGCATAGGCATCTTTCACTTGTAACGATGTTTTTAAAAAGCAGCTTACGGATTTTGTACGCTTCGCCATGCACACGTACTGTGCACTGATACATTTATAATTGATATCGGGTCAAAAAAGCGGACAACCTTCACACTGAAGTAATTGGAAGTTGATTTGATACGTTATCATAACTACTTTAATCGTAATATAATAGACACTTTTCATCATGCATTTGTGAAGTAAGCGTAAGCCAACATGACTTATTCTATCTTGTGACTTACTTGCTGTGATGGAACTAACTATTTTTATACTATTCACTTGATATGACCTAGTTTATTTGGTTACAGATTCTTTAAGCTTCTGTTCCATTTTCTATCAACTCAAGACACCTTAACACACAAACAACACGCGCATTTCTCGAAAAAAAAACGCATCTGTTTATTAATTGCAAAAACACATGACATGAAATAACATCAATAAACGTTTAAACAATGATTGTGCATGCGTTAAACGCTTGTGAAAAAAGTTAACATGGTTTTTAAGTGCCATTTTGTAAATAATGATGATGTATCCACAACAAATCACGAAAAGTTGAGTCTTTTAAGAAAGTTCTTATCGAAGTAACATTAACAGTGATATGTCAAATAATCGTGGTGGTTCCAAGTTAGACCCAGCAGCGGTTTGGAGACTATTTACACGAGCAATAAGCCGGGAACTGAAACATCTCGAAGCCGACGTTTCCGGTGTTTGTATTCCAAACAAATATCGGCTGTGCAGAGGTCTCAATGGCGCATGCGTGTCCGCTAACAGAACACGAGCCACCAGGACTGAAATAATAAGTATGTATTGACAGAAGGGGTAATCACGTGATTGTCAAGATAGCGACGTCCCTGCCGAGGCCGGTGGCGTTTCGCCGTTTTATACCCTTTATTACTTGTATTATTTTTCGGCGTAAGCTGTATTAAGCCAGCTTTTCACCCTGACTTGACCTTTGTAAGTGTCCAATAATACTCAAATAAAATTTCCCGCGGCTAGGTACGAATGAATACACTTCATTTATTCCATTGGCTGATTTGAGTATAACACGTCTTTGTAACACTGTTTTACTGCATGAAACACTTTTATCTCTAATGAAAAGGCTCAATAGATAGAACAGTTTTACAATCAATTTTCGACATAAATACAGTTTGTGCGTTCACCTTTTATTTTCAGAGAATTATCAGCGCAAAAGCGTTTATACTAAAGGCTTTGTTGTCATATTTAGTACTTACTTGCATTGCATTTCAACCCGCGAGGTTTCGGGTCAATTCGCGGCCATTTGTGAAAGTCAGAGTTTATATACAGTTCATCACCGGAGTTCGCAGAAGGGGTTGCGATCATTGTGTTACACCGGTCTTACTGACAATAACGTAGTGACTGTAATGCATCGCATTCCAATCCGCAAGGTATCAAGGTCAGTTTGCGGTCAGTTGCAGAAAGCTTTATATAAACGCCGTCTCGTAAACTGTGTGCACTTGTAGTCTGTTTTGATCAGAAAGATACTAAATAAAGATATTCGGCGATATAATTGTGGTATGTCAATCATCGATTTTTAATATGGTTTCAACATTTGCATGATAAGGACCAATTTTGATAAAATTAATTAGAAATATGTATCCATTTAGACCAGTTTATTAAGCATGAGCACAATAATTTACTATACTATAATTATGCAATTAAATAAGATTCGAGTATTGCCGGCTGACCTATATGCACTCGTTTATTTTCACGTTTCTTGTGTTTTTCTATTCTGTAAATATAGATATCTGAGTAATAATATCACATAAAGCAAAATAAGCCACGAAATCTGGCGCAACACCCCGTAATTGATTTCCTTATGATGTAGCTAAGAACTGCGCAGAAAAAAGGCATCCGCTACTTTTTATCTCATAGAGATAACTTTTGATCGTTCATAAACATCGACCACAATCAACGCCGTATATCTTTTTAAACAGAACAGAACAGATCTTTAAAAGATATTTCTTGTTTAAATTCCGCTCGCTTTCCAGATATATTAGCAAGAAAGTTACTGGCGTTTATTTCATAGTAATATTCGCTCTATATCTCGACTTTACTTGCTGTGAAATTTCTTCGCGCGATGACCTAATTAGGGCTCCACAAAGAAACGAGAGCGCCGATGGCGCTGAAAGCATAGTTGCAAGATACAGGGAAGATGCTGCTGAAGTAAATGTTTAGGTCAAAATATACTAAATAGTTTCCTTATATGTTTCGATGTAAAAGCGACAACTTTGAGCGAAAATAAATACAACATTTTGCACATAGAGACCCCCATAACCATACCTTTTCTTGGCGGGCATTCTTAGCTGAATCGATTTAAGCAATAAAAAAGATTTGTCATGTTCAAACCAAAAACAAATTCGACTCAAATCAAAATCGACTGTTTTTGCGCCTTTTTCGGCCGTTTTCTAGTGGATTGTAACCTTTTGCAGTGCCATTTTTTACTTTAATCTCCAACTTTATCCTATTTCAGGGATTAAGTAGTGAACACCTATGCTTCCCCTATCAATATCTCCAAACGATAAAACCAGAACAAAGTGTACAACATGCCTTCGAGGAAAATATGATGATTTGTTTAGAAAGTACAGCCCTTCATGACTCGATTATTTAGTATATTGTAGCCTTAACGATTGCTGACATCACGAGTCGCCCCCCCTTGTTAACAAAATGCTCTATTTTTAGAAACGGGAATTCCAAATAGTGACGAATGTGAATGGTTACAAAATGACATAACTATGAAAATAAATACGTAGAATTACATTATTTCACGCATACCATTATGCAACCATCCGTTTTCTTTTCCGACTTGATACATTTACAGCTTTCCATTTAATATTTTACAGACACAGCACTCGTCCAGAATTCACGCGAATCCATTAAATCCGATGCCACATTTAAACCGTTAACTCTACTCGTAACGTAAATTTCTGGCTCAAAGTAAATCATTTTAACTTCAAATAACACATCTCTTACTTTTAAACTCTACTTCATCAAATCCATAGAAAGGCACGTCAGAATCCATGTCATAAATCAGAAAACATTCATCGTACTCCGCCATTTTTTACACATTTTCAAAGAATAAAAGTGCTTTATGCCCCACTTCCTGCTGAGAATATGTTTTAATTTTTATTTATAATTAACCGATGAAATGTTACATATACTTTAACCAGGGCCTTATTAATTCAGTTATGTAAACATTAGACCTCTCACAGAACAGTAAACGAAGGAAATAGAAATTGGGATCCCATATAAATTAGGTGTGAGGTCACTATCAACAAGAACAGAATTGTTTTACGAACGAAATTTGTTTTAGGTTATAAGAAGATTTTTTGACATAAAACGGTCTTAGAAAAATTCACTAAAAACGGTGTCAGCAATATTCTTGGAAGAAAACGTTAGAAAAACGTTTCCCCCCAAAAAATTGTAAGAATTACCATATGCTAAATTAAATAGATATTTCGTCTGATTTTTGATCAGGTAAGGCTTCATAAAGGGTAACCGACCGATGTGGATTTTCAAAATGTGGTATATACCTTAAGCATAGGTGCTTGCATGCTAAAAATTGCGGGGAGTAAAGTCGAGATACAAAAGCGAATTTAAAAACGAAATAATCGACAATCATTTTTTACTGATATGGCTGGAAAGTGTAGTAGTAGTAGTAGTAGTAGTAGAAGTAGTAGTAGTATAAGTAGTAGTATTATTATTAGTAGTAGTAGTGGTGGTGGTGGTGGTGGTGGTGGTGGTGGTGGTGGTGGTGGTGGTGGTGGTGGTGGTGGTGGTGGTGGTGGTGGCGGTATTGGTGGTGGCGGTATTGGTGGTAGAAGTTGTAGTAGTAGTAGTAGTGGTAGTGGTAGTAGTAGTAGTAGTAGTAGTAGTAGTAGTAGTAGTAGTAGTAGTAGTAGTAGTAGTAGTAGTAGTAGTAGTAGCAGCAGCAGTAGTAGTAGTAGTAGTAGTAGAAGTAGTAGTAGTAGTAGTAGTAGTAGTAGTAGTAGTAGTAGTAGTAGTAGTAGTAGTAGTAGTAGTAGTAGTAGTAGTAGTAGTAGTAGTAGAAGAAGTAGTAGTAGTAGTAGAAGTAGAAGTAGTAGTAGTAGTAATAGTAGTAGTAGTAGAAGTAGTAGTAGTAGTAGTAGTAATAGTAGCAGTAGTAGTAGTAGTAGTAGTAGTAGTAGTAGTAGTAGTAGTAGTAGTAGTAGTAGTAGTAGAAGAAGTAGTAGTAGTAGTAATAGCAGTAGTAGAAGTAGTAGTAGCAGCAGCAGTAGTAGTAGTAGTAGTAGAAGTAGTAGTAGTAGTAGTAGTAGTAGTAGAAGTAGTAGTAGTAGAAGTAGTAGTAGTAGAAGTAGTAGTAGTAGTAGTAGTAGAAGTAGCAGTAGTAGTAGTAGTAGTAGTAGTAGTAGTAGTAGTAGTAGTAGTAGTAGTAGTAGTAGTAGTAGTAGTAGTAGTAGTAGAAGTAATAGTAGCAGTAGTAGTAGTAGTAGTAGTAGTAGTAGTAGTAGTAGTAGTAGTAGTAGTAGTAGTAGTAGTAGTAGAAGTAGTAGTAGTAATAGCAGTAGTAGAAGTAGTAGTAGTAGTGGTAGTAGTAGTAGCAGCAGCAGCAGCAGTAGTAGTAGTAGACGTAGTAGTAGTAGTAGTAGTAGTAGTAGTAGTAGTAGTAGTAGTAGTAGTAGTAGTAGTAGTAGTAGTAGTAGTAGTAGTAGTAGTAGTGTAGTAATAGTAGAACTTGTACTAGTAATATAAATTGAAGTAGTAGCAGTTTTTAGCATAGGTGCGTTTACGCACCTATGCTTATGGTATATACCACATTTCAAAAATCCACATCTATCGGTTACCCATTATGAAGCCTTACCTGATCAAAAATCAGACGAAATATCTATTTAATTTAGCATATGGTAATTCTTACAATTTTTTGGGGGGAAACGTTTTTCTAACGTTTTCTTCCAAGAATATTGCTGACACCGTTTTCAGTGAATTTTTCTAAGACCGTTTTATGTCAAAAAATCTTCTTATAACCTAAAACAAATTTCGTTCGTAAAACAATTCTGTTCTTGTTGATAGTGACCTCACACCTAATTTATATGGGATCCCAATTTCTATTTCCTTCGTTTACTGTTCTGTGAGAGGTCAAATGTTTACATAACTGTTTTAATAAGGCCCTAGTTTAAGTATATGTAACATTTCATCGGTTAATTATAAATAGAAATTAAAACATATTCTCAGCAGGAAGTGGGGCATAAAGCACTTTTATTCTTTGAAAATGTGTAAAAAATGGCGGAGTACGATGAATGTTTTCTGATTTATGACATGGATTCTGACGTGCCTTTCTATGGATTTGATGAAGTAGAGTTTAAAAGTAATAGAGATGTGTTAATTGAAGTTAAAATGATTTACTTTGAGCCAGAAATTTACGTTACGAGTAGAGTTAACGGTTTAAATGTGGCATCGGATTTAATGGATTCGCGGGACGAGTGCTGTGTCTGTAAAATATTAAATGGAAAGCTGTAAATGTATCAAGTCGGAAAAGAAAACGGATGGTTGCATAATGGTATGCGTGAAATAATGTAATTCTACGTATTTATTTTCATAGTTATGTCATTTTGTAACCATTCACATTCTTCACTATTTGGAATTCCCGTTTCTAAAAATAGAGCATTTTGTTAACAAGGTGGGCGACTCGTGATGTCAGCAATCGTTAAGGCTACAATATACTAAATAATCGAGTCATGAAGGGCTGTACTTTCTAAACAAATCATCATATTTTCCTCGAAGGCATGTTATACACTTTGTTCTGGTTTTATCGTTTGGAGATATTGATAGGGTAAGCATAGGTGTTCACTACTTAATCCCTGAAATAGGATAAAGTTGGAGATTAAAGTAAAAAATGGCACAGCAAAAGGTTACAATCCACTAGAAAACGGCCGAAAAAGGCGCAAAAACAGTCGATTTTGATTTGAGTCGAATTTGTTTTTGGTTTGAACATGACAAATCTGTTTTATTGCTTAAATCGATTCAGCTAAGAATGCCCGTCAAGAAAAGGTATGGTTATGGGGGTCTCTATGTGCAAAATGTTGTATTTATTTTCGCTCAAAGTTGTCGCTTTTACATCGAAACATATAAGGAAACTATTTAGTATATTTTGACCTAAACATTTACTTTAGCAGCAACTTCCCTGTATCTTGCAACTATGCTTTCAGCGCCATCGGCGCTCTCGTTATTACCAGCAGGCGCTCTTCGTGACGCACTGGAACGTGCCGGGCATGTTGAGGACGTAACAAGCCTCGTTCGCGCTGTTTACCAACGCCAGAGTGAGATCGAAGCACGAGATGTATCGAGTTCTGAAATTGTGCCAATCAAGCTCCCATATATCTTTATTTATACGAATGGAAAATGTTTATAAAATATCTGCATGAAATTCTACCTTTTTATGTCAACGACTTTGTTATATATTAACTTGATGTCTATTTAATAATTCGTGAACAACACCGTACTCTATCTAGATACGATTGCGTCGTATTTCACACGACAATTTTCAAAACTAACGTGGGGCAACAGAAGTCATGGTCCGTGGCAAACCCCATTGAGCAAACATCTCTTTCCGCTTTTTTTTTCCTTTTTGTGGCATCACTGATGTTCTGAACGTACGGAAGCTTGGTCAATCGTCTGTATTCGTCGACAGTGTAAACGTGATCTTCTAACTGGCAGCGAATGGTCTCATATCTGGAAATGCTATATTTGATAATATTAAATACAATACGGACAATTCAAGAAGTGACTTTTAAGTTTTAAGTTGCAAAGTCATGATAAAACATATGTAATGTCAAGCTACAGACAGGCAGGTCAAGGGTTCGGTCCCCTAGGGAAACGTTTATAACGTCTTTCTAAAGTTATTTTTCTTCTTAGAAAATTAAATGATTGATCTCCGTAAAATCTCAATGACTTTGACGCAATCGACCTAAATTACGAAAAATCAAACTAATTTTTCATTTTTCCTCCGTATTCACTGTTTACTTACGTTGACATAGTATACACTGGGGGCTGACGAGGTCAAAGCGTAGTCCGTTTCGCTACGACGTCGGGTATATGTTTTACTACGAAAACATGGTGTAAATACACTACTTAATCAGGCGAGTTTCATATTTTCTGGTGTTTATGGATTAGAGAACGGAACATCCAGTAATGGTAGGTACTTATTTTCAATAACAAACTAATAACAAATGCGCGTAGTTGCAACCTTTAAGTTTATTTTGAGCTAAAATCGAAATATTTTGATTTGAAGCAATGCATAAGGTGGTTATTCTGTTAAAATAGCCAATTACGGTAACTTAAATTAAATAAAACTACATTTTACTTTGATTCAGTGTACATTACACATTTTAAAGTACAAAACAGGTTACGAACATATATTTTAATTATGCAAATTCTTTGTTTCGAAGGAAATTACAAGTCGCTTTATGTAAAGGTTTCGCACAGAGTATGTATTGGTTGCGCAACGAAGTACAAATATTATGTATAGGTTGCTCAACGAAGTTTCTGTATCCATTTCTGGAAATATCACATGCAGTTTTCAGTTACTGCAGACTGCCATTTCCCAGTGCCAAAGATGCCGTGCTTCACTGTGCGCATGAACATCCAAACGAAAAGGTTGAACCCGGTGAAAGCCTGCAGAGTCCCGGCAGAGCCCCGGTATACCGTCACTACGCCGGCACTCAACGCGGTTATACCGGCATCAGACCCCGGCAGAGCTGCGGCAACGCCCCGGTTTAACCGGGGAAAACCGGGGCTCCACCGGGAAAGTATTCAAATGTTTAATACCTCAGGGATGTACCAGGAGTTACCGGGAAGGACCGGCAATAACCGGCTTGGCACTGGAAACAACCGGGACTGCACCGGGAACAACCGGGACGGTACCGTCAGAGCACCGGTTTACTTATGTAACGTAGCTATAAAGGGACTCTGTCGGCATTCACCGGGGCTCCACCGGGGCGTTGCCGTAGCTCTGCCGGGGTGGTTTTGGGCCCCGGTGGAGCTAAGGTGCCGTCCCGGTTGTTCCCGGTACAGTCCCGGTTGTTCCAGGTGCCACGCAGGTCGTTGCCGGTCCTACCCGGTGACTCCCGGTTCATCCCGGAGGTATTAAACATTTAAATACTTTCCCGGTGGAGGTTGTCCCCGGTCGTTCACGGTTCATCCCGGTGGAGCACGGTTCATCCCGGTAGGATCCCGGATTATCCCGGTAAATGCCTGATCACGCACTGGGGCTCCGCCGGCATCATATTGAGACTGGGCCTTAACAGCATTGTAATAGAGGTAAATTTACCGGCCGTCATGTACGCAGTTAACAATAACCTGTGACAGAAACCCACTGCCACAACTTTACAACAATATATTGATTATGCAATTGCGGATTTGTGCCATTGGGGTCTTACTTTCCACACCTTACGGCTGTTACAGGTGTGGATTTTACAGGTACAATCATGTATACGAACATGAAATTCACCTCAAAATTAGTTGACGATAACCGATTTTCAAGAAAATCGCTTTGATATATACAATGTAAAAATCAAAATCCGTATGACATAAATAATGATCGAAGTTGGAACATGGGATTTACTTTGACATAAGCAGAGTTTCGAGATAAGCGAGTTGGGAATAACGAGAATCGAATGTCATTTGATAAAGAGTACCGTATGCTGAAAACCTATCGTCGGTCTCTATCAAAATGAGCGTATAAGTGATTGTCACAAGGTGAAAATGCGTCATTTTTATTGAGACCGACGACATTAGGTTCTCGACTCTCAATTGTCATCTTATATATGGATTTTCGATTTTAATCGTTTCCTTTGGCCTAGTCGTGAATGTAATTATATCATAATAATGTGCATTACCATGTCGACTGTGCGCTTCGGATCATGCTGTGCCGTTGTTACTACCTCTGTCTCAAAGGTAACATCCAGCCACTCCATGACTCTGTATTAATTTTTTTTTCTTTATTTTGCCTTTGAGAGATAACCAATACGTCTTCTGTGAGAAACGCATGCACGCTAAAGCGTTGTCGTAGCGAGGCATATACGTATGCTGTCAGAGACATGATCATGCCTTATAATAATATGTAGCCTTTATTTCTGATAACTGGGTCACCCTACACATTTCTAAACACACCAGTGGCTTAACAATACATAGATCAATATGGAAATTGTAAAATTGTGTCAATTAAACACAGTTGTAAACCTTAATTGCATTTTTTTAAAGTGAAACTTGACTTCGGTTTGATAAATCAGCGGTCTATTTCATGTTTAACCGCATAAACCAGACATATCTTGGATTATAATTTAATGTAACAGACCTATGAAATGACATTGTGCTTAAATTCAGAGTTTTGTTATTACAAAATCATAATCTTACATGTTTTAAACACAATTTTCGACTAATCCGTTCTCGATGTCATGTGTATTTAAACAATGTTTTCGTAGTAAAACATATACTCGACGTCGTAGCGAAACGGACTACGCTTTGACCTCGTCAGCCCCCAGTGGTATATGGGCATTTGGTATTAACGCGATACAAAGATCGCGTTGCTAATGTTAAGAAATGTCATTTAGCTAGTTATAAAGGCACACCAGTTAGGTCGCAATTGACCTTTAAATAATAGAACATGAATACTGTGAGGAAGTGAACTCATGTATTGGGCAAACGAAACAGTTGAAGTGAACACCTGTTTTAACAAGCGTGAACACGTCATAAGTAGTCCGTTATCATAATCATTATGCAGTATTTGTATTTTTTGAAATTATCACGGAAACTTGAAACATATTCAAGGGTATACTATCGTAGATAGATATTGCTTGTAGGAATGCTTTCTACTTTTCAAGTAAGATAATATTATGTTATCAAATAAATATTTATGTTGTATTAATTCACATTCACAATAAAAAACTTCACGAAATAACTTTCTCCCCCGCCTGTTGCAGCCGTTGCAAATAAATACATACGGCAGCTTTCTACAGATGTCTTTAAGACACAAGATGGCGCTGTCCTTAAAGTCAATCACTTCCACGTCTTTACGACGCAGTTCTTTCGGAGGCGTCACACGTGACAATGCATCAAATTTAAGTTTCTCGCATGTCATGGCGATCAACGTTATCAAAGCTAGCTTCTGCAACATAAAGAAGTGAAACTCCAGATGCTCCAGCAGTATTGCATTCCTATTAAACACTCCAAAAATAATCATAAATAGCAATACCGCTACCAGCCTCCAAAGGCTGAAAATATAACAAGTGTACTCTCTGCAAAGTGTACGTTTCAGCACAAGTCAATAGAGGGTGGCTGATTTCAGCTATATTGTTCTGGTGTGTTGGCTGGTTTGTAGGTACATGTAGCCAACACAAAAACACACCAGAACGACACAACGAGTGAAACAATGATCGTTTTGCGCCCCTTTCATCGTTATTGTTGTTATATTTTTTCATTTTGCATGAGGGCGGGTTTTAAGTTCGTAAAACACGACAACACACCTGATCGACAAATATACCCGCTTAACAACAAACATGGCGACAAATATCTTTAGTGGGGCACTGGTTATCGTGTGTCGCTCTGTCGGGAAGAATACATGTGCAGTAGAAATCAAACTCCTTAATTCTAAATTCTAAACTATATCAAGATAATGTTTAAGCTGTTCTCGAATATCATTATCCAAAGATTGTTCTGTCAACGCGGACTCTTCGTGTGTGGCCTATACAAGTATAGCTCGCAAAAATTCACTTAGCACTTACCTTTGCGAATTAAGCGGTAACAGTTTATCATTAGAATTATTCAACTTGTGTAACGAGTGCACGAACAAACCCGATTACAAATGTCGAAAACCATTCAAGCGTGAACATTTATCTAAACAAAGTTCAAGAGTTTAAGGTTTTTATTGGGAAGTTGTATATATGAATATTTCAAACAGTTAAAAAGAAATGTTTATAAACGTGATTAAATACAAGATCATGCAAAGACATCAATAACGACTCATGTGTTTCAATAGCTGTGTAATACAATTGTGTTAAGATCCGAGTGCAGGAATTGTCAGCAGTACTGAATTAACGTGAATTAATTAAAACAAATATGTATTCATCAACAGTTATTTTGGGGAAACGTTTATTCAATAAATAGTGTTAGCTTGACGAGCAATAAGATTACTGAATCGGGTGTATTATTTGGATATGAGTCGCGTTCTGAGAAAACTGGACATACTGCATGTGCGTAAAGTGTCGTCCCTAATTACCGAGGCCTGTGCAGTCCGCACAGGCTAATCACGGAACAACACTCTCCGACTAAATTGGATTTTTGCTAAGAAGAGACTTAATTTAAACGAAAAATGTAATACAAGCGTAAAGTGACGTCCCTGATTAGCCTGTGCGCATTGCACAGGTTAATCTGGGACTTCACTTTACGCACATGCATTATGCCCAGTTTTCTCAGAACGCGACTCATATAATCTTTAAGCAAAACGACGGGGCTAAAATCATTTGGTATACAAAGAGCACATGGCAAATATTGCGTTTTAGTTAAAACATTTTTTTTTGCACTGACCTCTAAAATTTAGGGATGGTACGTCGGTCAAAAATATGTTTTCCATTTGAAAAAAAGTTCAAGGACATTCAATCGTCCAAATCTATATGAAATATTTATTCTTTATTAAAAAAAAGTTGAACGTAAATGGCGGATTAAAAAAAGATCGAACACTGAATCAGGTCGGCACGAAACACGGATGTGTTGCAATGAACATCTCTTTTAAATCAATATCAAATAATTTATGTTTCCTATAAATATTTAAGTGCACAGCATGTCAATTTGTCAAAGAAAACTATAAACGGAATATTACGCTTAGTATTCGAATAGGCTACCCATTACAACTTCACCAGAAAAAAAGGCAATTTCAGACAAAAAATCACTTCTCATTAATGATAATTTAATTTTCGATTTAAATTTAATTTGCAAAATGCCACTTTTCACAAACACCCTATTTGCCATGATTTTATGGCTATAATTATTTAACGAACATAGCTGTATTACAAATATTACAATTGCATTTTATGCATATAACATGTTTGTGGGAAAACAAATATTTTTACGAGAGTGAAATGGCAATATTTTCTTAGTTTTGCGGAAAACTTCTAGTATGATCTTTTTATTCTCTGCTGTTTACACATTTCATAATTATGTTATCTTTGTTACCGTGGGCTAGTATTACAAACAATTCCAGTGCTATCAGTGATATTATTTTCTTTTCCCCTATTCTTCGCACTTATAATAAAATAACATACCATACTTACCACCATATTGTCCTTATCACACATTCGATTTTACGGGATGTCAAAAAGTGCTGTGAAATGTTTCAACCATTCGTTTATAAATATATGTATGCGGTGGCCAAGTTATCAAAATATTATATTCTAAATTCAATCATAATGTGGGATGTAGTTTGCGGTCAATGCAAAATTATTTTGCCGATAGCAATTCCAGATATTTTCAATTATATCAATTCACTTGACCAAACGCGGCCTCTATCAATCATCTCTGTTTGTTGACGTAAATCTAGATCTTATATTTGATACGTCATTTAAAAACATGATTATAAGGTAAAGTACATTTGAACTTGAGACAGGACTTATTAATACGTAAATTGGCTTAGAAATGTAGTAAAATGAACCTGTTTTGTTATACTATTTGCACTATTACTTCTGCTTCCTTATCAACTACTGATGGTACTGCTAAATATACTGGTATCACAACTACTAGGGCTACCGTACTTATACTTGTAGCAGTAGTAGTTGTAGAATTAAAAGTAACGGGAGCGGTAGAAGTGGTAGTGGTGGAAATATAAATAGTAGTAGTAGTGGTGGTTGTAGAAGTAGAAGAATAGGTAGCGATAGAAGTAGTAGTAGTGGTAATATAAGAAGTACTAGAAGTCGAAGTTGTAGTATTATTATTACAGTTAGTAGCATAATTAGTAGTACTTATTGCAATGCAAATGGCAGCCGTGTCAGTTGCATTTGCATACGCCAATTTCATGGTTTGACTTGACTTAACTTAAACAAGTTTCATGTTTAATTTTCTTCTTCATTCAATTGTTTATATAATTGGACCGTTCTCTGTGAAAATGGGTTTAATGCATGTGTGTAAAATGCCGTCCCAGATTTGAGTGTGCAGTCCGCACAGGCTAATCAAGGATTTAACTAGATTTTTGCTAAGAAGAGACTAGCTATAAACGAAAAATACCATAAAACATGCATAAAAACCCTTTTCGCAGAGCACGACTTAATTATATTCGCATTCTTGTTTGATTTGATGTGTGAATATAATGATCGCGACACCATCAGATTTATTTAGATGAACGACTCATACGTTTTGCTGCAGTTTGTGCAATCGCCCGTTAAACGAATGTGTGATTAGGACACAACGGTGGCAAGTAATATAATATAAGTTGTTACGTATAGAGACAAACATACAATTAAGAAACACTCTAACATAACTTGATACACTGAAGTTATTTTTTTTATTTCAAGCGAATCGGATGGTAATTACAATTAATCACAGTTTTTCTTGACTTTCATTATGACAATATTTTTAAAAAATAATACATCAATACTCAAAAGCAGAAACAAAACTTATTGTTTGTAGAAATAGTGTACTTGTTAACTAAGACTCTTACATATGAGCCGCGTTTTGATAAAACTGGGCTTATTGCAGTCCGCACAGGCTAATCAGGGATGACACTTTCCGCTTAAACTAGATTTTCGGTAAAAAGGGACTTCCTTTAAACGAAAAATACCATTAAAGCGGAAAGTGTCGTCCCTTATTAGCCTGTGCGGACTGCACAGGCTAATCTGGAACGACACTGTACGCACATGCAATTTTCTCAGAACAAGGCTCATACATTAATTTCTCGGACACGCTCGCGATTTTTTTCCCAAAGAATTTCAGTCCGACAGAAGAGTGGCCATTTTTGTTTTTACTAAACCCGACATTGGGGTATATAGTAGATGTAAAAGTATAATTTTTTTTTGTTAGGGGACATGTTACTGATGAAGAATCCAAATGATGCCGGGCTGATAACGTTGGGGGTTTCCAGATATTCAAGATTTGGTTCAAGATTGCGGCCATTTTCGGTCTTATTTGTTTATGGCTGCTAAAAAATATCCCCTACAACCAAGGTCACATCGAAATGTTCACAATAATATGGAAAAATAAATATGCAGAGTAAAGTATAACACGAACATGTTGACGTTATCCTGACGATTGGATAAACGTTTTTATTGCCATTGTGTGCAGTAACTGCAACTTCGTAATAGGTATGATTGGTGTTATAAAATACACCGGTGGATACATGTCATAAAGCGCATGATATATCAATTGAAACACCATAAAAAGTGTTATTTAAACATTTTCACGATAAGGATACATTTTTCAAACATCATGGTATAAAATGGTATGTATACTAGTTTAGCTCATGTTGTGAGTTGTTGTCTTTCATAGAGTGATGCTATAATGTTCAATTCAGTTTCCATGTTTGTCTTTCATACCAACAATTACATAATGCAAGATATTATTATTATCCATCTTTTCGTTTTCATCGACAAAGTAAGTTATCTAACGGGAATGTTTTGTCTGATTATTGATACTTTGTACTATGTCAACCTGAACCTTTTGACAAGCGCAAAAGATAATACATGATAGTCGCGCTTGATTGTATGAGCACCTAAGTGTTGAACATCGGTTATATTTTACATATACACCCATATTTTATCATTATAAGCACATTGAGTGGAGCTTAAGGAACTCTGATGCTACTGAAATGCGTATATGTGTGTTTATCACATGGAGTTAGATCTGGGGGTCTGCATCTTATGTGTGTGTCTATATACACGATTGTATGTAAATACATTTCATTTGCATTGAATTGCTTTGAATTGCATACCATGGCTGCCTAAAGGGTTTGTCTTGTAAAACACATGTTTCTGAATCAAGCTTTCCATAGCATGCTGAGAAAAATCTGGTCGCTTTCGTTCATAACTCCTTTATACAAGCTGTCATATCACCTTATGGTCTGATGGAGTTGCCTTCATTCAGCATCTGAATAAATGTTCCCTTACACATACCAAAATATCCAACTACCGTGTCGCAAACAGAGATAGGGTTAGGACGTCGGTCGCGATATTAATGATATTTTGGGTAGTTTAGGGAATGTATATTACTGCTATTTCTCTCACCGGTGAGTCAATGATGTACAATAAGGAAAGTTTCAGGACAATATATTAATGTAACAACAAAACACACACGTCTGTATAAGCAGCTACCACAAAAATGCCAGTGTGTTCTGCTTCTACAGCATCAACAATTTGTCTTATTATTATAACGTCAGCTTCTTCGTGGATTGTTTTAAAATCAGCTCGATTGACTATGACACACTTATATATTTCAGTGGGCGTATCATGATCTCCTGTAACGACCAACTTTTGTGATTGAGTGCGGAAAAGGTCAAATTCTTTATCCGTACATAAAGCTTTACACATCAGAGCGATCAGCTGTTGTTTGTTCTCAGTGACACCTAGTATAACATTCTGTTGGGATAATAACATGTCACTCGTAAGTTTGTACACCCTTGAGACAGTGTATTGTCTACATGGCCTTTCCATACTCTAAGGGCTAAACTCCATTTATCGTCAAACATGAAGAAGACATCATATTTATTCAGATTATGTATCATATAAGTCTTAACGTTATCAATATAGTCATGTATCGTTCTATTTTAGGGTCAGCTTTATCCGCAGCATCTAAATTTATCTTTCCTCGCTTTTCTTCTTTTCTTTGTTCATCAGTGTCCACTTAATTGATACTGCTCATTTCTCTCACATTTTTTTCTATCCTGCTGAAAATATGCAGGATCAGCATCAAACCTTGAGAGTTTCAGGTTTAAGTCTTGAACCTATAACTCCCTTTTTGCCAAGGCTATATCTGCTTAAAGTTGTTTCTATGTGCATGCCAATCCATATGGCATTCCACACCCCCGGATTATGTCTTAAGACATGCTTACGTTTAAGAACTTTTCTTGTGCGCTTTCTCCATTGATCTTAAATAAACGGGGCTGTACCACGAGTGGTTTGGGTGTGCAGCGGCAATGAGTATGGTAAACTGAGCTAAACTGATGAGAAGTGGAGCGGCCAATTACCTTCTATTTCTGTTTAAACATACATCATTATAACAAATACTGCTTGAATAAAAAAATCGACCAACAATTTAGAAGTACGACTTGCATATACTATGTTGTTAAGATACATTTCTAGGTCATCAAATGGCTGAAAATAACTGAAAAGTGAATACCTAGCGCAACAATTCCTCTGTTAATATTTGTAATTTCTGTACATTTTCTAGATATTTCTGTACATTTTCTAGATATTTCTGTACATTTTCTAGATATTTCTGTACATTTTCTAGATATTTCTGTACATTTTCTTGATATTTCTTGCCATTAAGGAGTTTGGAGATTCCAGCAAATATTGACTCATGCAGCTCTTTCAACCCACCACTTGCCATTAACGTTTGCACTGAACCAACAAGTTATATTTTAACACGTGTCACTTATCAAGTGGAAGTACAGTCAACCAGTTTATAATTACTCGGCAAAAAACATTAATTCTCTTGACCACAGTAGTTTCTTTCGGGATTTAGTGTGAGAAGATGTAGGACTTTGTAATATGATGAAAGAATTTCTTGGATAAACGGTGGATTTGATTTATAAAAACACGAACAAATTCCATCGAAAATCCGTTTGAATTCGATGATCATATATATCTCAAAAAAAAAAAAAAAAATACTTAACTCAATAACGTGTTGTTATTCGACTTAAAAGATCAATATGTCTCTTAATGATAAAACATGTTTAATTTGTAGTTCACTTATGTGTTATTTGAAATTCAAGTGTTTTGAAATTCTGATGCCACGTTTTCGTCGACTCTTCTTCATCCGATCATCTCAATGACAATTACACGTCTGTTCCCGATCACATGACACATTTTAACAGATATTGCACAATCTTTTTTGGTGAACCAACACTTTCGCTATGGAATATTTCATTTACTTTATTATAGATGTTTTACTCCTGATGAAGGTCTTTGACCGAAACGTTGAGTAAATTGGTTTTGAACAAGAATGACGTTGTTTCTCTGTTTTCTATAATTATTTACTGTTGTCACAGTACGCAGGCAATTGATAACAATGTATGTATGACGATTCAATGAAAATTTGCTTCATTTTTTCGTCCCTTTTGAACCTGACTGTGACTTTGTTATTTATTGGCCTATTCAATTAAGACATGTATTTTTTTTTTTGGGGGGGGGGATTAACATTTGAACATTTTAGCGTGAATGTTCAATTAATGTATCTTATATTGATTGTTACGTCGTAGCTTATATACAATCCTCTCGATGTCTGCTTCCCTGGCACTACACCGGTCTTCTCACCATAGTGTGGGTTATTTCCCGCATTTTCAACCCGCTGCTATCTTGGCTAGAACTCCATATCTTATGTATCCGATTCCGACGCTTAATAATGGATTAATGTCGCCCCATGGATCCGTTTTCAATTATTGACATAAAAAAGAAAAGTGTCCAGTTCTGATTTGAACATGGATTTTTGTATAAATTGGATCTCAACTTCAACAATACATAGAAAAGTAACATGCATTAAACCCCTTTTTCACAGATCGAGGCTCAAATGCATAAGCTTATTGTAAAAATAGTTCAATCTTTCTGTTGAGAGTGAGACATTTATTTCACAGTTCTGATGAATAATTTGAGATTTCAAGCCACCAAAATTGCTTTTGTAGACATTAACGATTGTCACTTGAAATAAATTTCTTAAGAAATAAGCATTTGAATCTAATATCAGAATTAAAATTTCCCGTTTTTATTTCCAGATGATAATAGAAATTTCATTTTTGAAAACGAACAATACCATTGGTTATATTTCACATGTGTTTGTAATATAGATATACATAGCCCTTGTGTCGGGATTATGTAGGCAAATTTATTCGAACTTCAAAAAGTTTGGTACGAATATTCATAATATATAAACGCATGTCAAATAGAATATGAAACTCGTACACCACGCGCAGAGAGCCCAATTCGTTGAAAGTCTCCGTTATCCGACTTGTCCTTTATCGGAAATCAAAGTATTTACAGCGTCATGCATACCACTTATTGAAAAACACACTATTATTGTTCACATTTCATAGAATACTATGATAATGTAAGTATTCGAAGCAAAGTAATTTTTCTACGTGCCTGAATAGCTTACACTTTCTTGCAATATGTTTTCGTATTTGTATGCCCCCCTTCGAAGAAGAGGGGGCATATTGTTTTGCTGGATGTCGGTCAGTCGGGAGACTAGTTCGTTTCCTATCAGAAACTCATCAACGAATTGACCGATTTGGTTGATACTTCACATGTGCATTGGCTTTGGACAGTAGATGACATCTACTTAAATTGGGGTCACTAGGTCAAATGGCAAGGTCACTGTCACAATAAGTGTGAAAATCGTTTGCTATAAATTACTCTTCAACGAATTGACCGATTGGTTTGATACTTCTCATTTACATTGCCCTTAGACAGTAGATGACTTCTTATGAAATTGGGGCCACTAGGTCAACGGTCAAGGTCACTGTCACAATAAGTGTTAACATCGTTTCCGATCAATAACTCGTCAACGAATTAGCCTATCCGCTTGATACTTCCCATGTGCACTTGCCTTGATCAGTAGTTGACCCCTGTTGCAATGGGGGTCACTAGGTCGTCATTGTAACAATAAGTGGGAAAATCGTTCCCGAGCAATAACTCGCCAACAAATTGACCGATTGGCTTGATAATTCCCATGTACATTTGCCTTGGAATGTAGATGACCCTTATTGAAATTGTGATCATTAGGTCAAAGGTCAAGGCTACTGTCACAATAAGTGTTAAAACCGTTTCTGATCAACTCGCCAACGAATTGATCGATTGGCCTGATACTTCACTTGTATATTGGCCTTGGGCAGTAGATGACCCCTATTGAAATAGGGGATGGGAGGGGGACATATGTCCCGACAGTGTTATTTTGTTGAAATGGGCACTGATCATGCAGTTAATGCTCTTTTCCGATGTATTTTTTCTCATTTTTTTCTCGAGAAAATGTACTATTGTCCCGCGAAAGTATTTCTTTTAAATCCCAAAGGATATGCCATTTATCAACTCCAACATGTCCCTTGTCTCAAATCTAATGTTTATGATATGAATCAGAAAAAAAAACTTTCGTCTCGGGCTTGGTTTTATATTTCTCTTTTATCGATGAGCGATCCGTATATCAAGGTATCCGGATGACCGTGTAACAAAACGCACACAAAACGCATAACATAACGCACACAAAACGCACATTTGGGGCATTGTTGGATTTATATAATGATCGAAATTTGTACCACATTTCATACAATCTTAAATAGGCAGCCATCTGGATCAACAAATCAATAGTCTCGGGTTATAATTACCGGGCACGAATATTTGCTTACCGTATGTGTCAATATTCGGTAATTCCCGTATGTATTCGTTAAGTGTCCGTTGCATACGTCATATTTATGTTGCAGACACGTGACTTAACAAACGGCCAATCAGAATTGTACATGTAGACACGTGACGTTACACAGCCAATCAGAATTGTACACATAACAATTATCAAAGCTTTCGTTGTATATATCTATATTTATGGACAGTCTTACTTAAACGGCCGAACATACAAGTCTCATTATTGCTGGCTTTCGCGGGATGGGCCCATTGCGGGCTTCGCATGTATCTAGTATTTGACAAACATTTTGGAAACGTTGTGTTGTGTTAATAAGCAGAAATAAAACGCAAAGAAATCAGAAATGAACTTTGTTGGTTATTACTGTGTGATATCAACGAACAATGTGTAATTACGCTACAACCGGCGTGTAATCAACATGAACAGTACTAATGCAAACAAGACCGTACTTTTGAATTGTTAAAGAGAATGGCACGTAAATTCAAAATTCGGTTTTATCAAATTTCACTGAACAATTCGGTCAACTGCCGACCTAAATGGCAGCTGAATAAAAACGATACAAGTCATTCAGGCGCTCAGATTTGAATTTATTTAAAGCTGTATACAAGTACAATATTGTCAATATATGATGCATACAAAATATGTGTTTGATGTAAAATAAGTAGCATGCACGCGGAAAAGATCTATAATAATAAAACGATTGTTCATATTTGACCAATGCAGGACACTTCGTTATTTACCGCGAAATGGCGCACGTTGACGTCGTCATGATATCGTAAAAACCCCACAATGTATATTGTTGACTTACTATCCAAACGCTTTCAAAGCTCTCAAAGAAAAATGCAAAATTTGCAGGAATTTGACGAAGGAAATTGCCAGAATTTTGCAGACTCCATGTATGTATACGGGGTCTATATTTATGCATAACAATTTCATAAATTTAATGGAATATTTAATAATAAAGGTTATTTTTATGCAACGTTGTTGAGTGAGGTAAGAAAATAAGACATACAAATATCTTAATATTCAAAATATTTAATAATTTTATTTTATAAACTACATTTCTTTCAGTTTTGCAGGTGAGTTAATTCAACTGTAATCTTTTAGTTCAATCTTAATATTTTTTTTGCAAATTCAATACCTTCATCGTAAATAATGAAAGCCTACCAAAAGACATTTTGCTGTAGCATGATGTGAAATGCAACTGAAATTTTCAAATAAGAATAGATATTTAAGTATGTTTAAGAAAGACTGTTACTTTCTATCATGTCAATATTTACTTATACATTCAGTAAAGTTAGTTCTATCTTTTCTCAAAATATCATATAACGCATTGGTGATTGTAATTGACGACGTGTCTTACTTACACATGTATTAACAATTCATATCAGCTGAAATATCCTTAATCCGCAATGGCGATCTACCTCCATATCACCGCTAAGTTGAATAATCTTCCGGGTGTCCGTAAACATTACGCAATCCTTCTCCAGCAATTGAACCGGATCCTGTGAGTGTCACATACGAAATTATCTAGAAACTGAACTGTAAATACATAAAACGCGTCTTAATTCTACTCCTCCTCCATATCTTATCCACGTTATGTACACTTTTGCAAATCAATAAACTTACAACTCATATAAATGCAACAACGAGAAACAAGTGCATGTTCCGCTCTAACCTAAACCACTCGCTGTCTCTCTCTCTCTCTCTGCTTTATAATAAAAGGCACAATAATAACACAAACCCGTATTTTTTAAATCGAGAATATCTTCATTTGTTTGCGAAACCCAAATGGGACATTTTAATTACAAGCTATATTTCACGTAGTCGTCATTATATAAGAGAGTGTTCTCTTAGTTTTTTAATGAGGAAGATTATGGGTCATGGGATGGATTATTGAATTTCGGGGGGAAAGAGTGAGTAGTTCTCTTAGTGAAAAAAATACAAACATGACTTCTTGATGGAGAGTTTTATGTGCGCAATAAATGAATCAGACAATAAAATAGTGCATAGATCAGTAAACCCTTTTGTTCAATCCAAGGAAAAGGTCCGTGATAATGAAAATTAACACCGATTTTATATCATGTATGCATAATTAAATTGCACATTTTTGTAGAGATAGTTATACACTATAGCAAACAACGTTTGAAGTTTTAGAAACCCGATATTTTTTCTAATCAATTAGTCAGCAAAAAGGTTATAGAGTATTGGTTGAATAAGTTGTGAGAAAACTGTGGATTGTATGAACATGTGTAATCGTGTATTTATAAATGGTAAAACGCACGATTAAGTGATGTAGCCAGTCGGTCAGTGCGGAATCATTCAGAATGAAAAATATTGATTCGTGCTTCTTTTTTTCAGAGACGCACAATGCATCCCAGAGATTGATGCTGATGTTCAGGAGGTCATGACCTTTCCAACTGATCTTGACCTACTTTTTCTCTCACACGACCCTGAGCGTGACCTTGATGAGGTCAGCCAATCTGAAGATTGTGCTGGAAATCTCTCTGTTTCAAGTTCTCGCTCAGGTTTCTATTCTGTCATTTACGGCTTCTTGCTTTGTCTTTCATCATACTGCTTCTGTTAAGGGTCATATGAGGCAATAGTAGTAGAATTAAAAGTAGCAGCAGCAACTGCGGAATTATACAAATAATAGAAGTCGTAGAAATTGTGGTAGTAATTCCAGTTTTAGTATTCTTATAAGTATTATTAGTTACTGGTAGTAATAGTTGAAGTTATATCAACAGAAGCAGTAGAAGAAGCACCAGCAGCAGTAGCAGCAGCAGCAGTAAGAGTAAAAGTATTGTTGTTGCATTTGGTATCATGTAGTTGGTATTATGAAGTTATCGTAGAGGTAGAAGTAGCAGTAGCAGTAGCAGCAGCAGCAGCAGCAGCAGTAGTAGTAGTAGTAGTAGTAGTAGTAATAGTAGTAGTAGTAGAAGTAGTAGTAGTAGTAGTAGTAGTAGTAGTAGTAGTAGTAGTAGTAGTAGTAGTAGTAGTAGTAGTAGTAATAGTAGTAGTAGTAGTAGTAGTAGTAGTAGTAGTAGTAGTAGTAGTAGTAGTAGTAGTAGTAGTAGTAGTTGTAGTAGTAGTAGTAGTAGTAGTAGTAGTAGTAGTAGTAGTAGTAGTAGTAGTAGTAGTAGTAGTAGTAGTAGTAGTAGTAGTAGTAGTAGTAGTAGAAGTAGTGTTAATAGTAGTAGTAGAAGTGCCACTATCGCTGCTTACACTACGACTGTGTTTGCTGCTATAAAATATAATGCTTTTATTGCTACTTTGAAATAGCCTCTTCTACTACGACTCTTACTCGTCTACAACTAACACAAAAACTGCTATAAAAAAATGTCGATTTATTCTTCTACACTATACTTGATTTTGTATAATGATCATCATAACATTGCTTACAAATTATTTTTTTCCTCAATCCTGACAGGTGTCCTGTGCGCAGAGAAAGCTGTGTCGGTCGCGGTTGATCTGCTCGAGGAAGACCTCGCGCTCTCCGACTCGGACAGTGATTGCGATGATGACGTCACTGATGATGTCACTAGCTGGTCGCAGGAGTCGGTTGCTGCCTCGTTCCTGGCAGCTACTTCCGGTTACAGCTCTGATTCCGAGAGTGACTCAGAGGACACGGTTGTGACAAGACGCAAGTCGGCTACATTGCAACGCCGACAAGATAGTCAGCGTGAGCAATCAATAATTAAAAACACACACCAAAAAGCAAAAATAGCCTTTTAAATACGCAAACATACCTCTTCGCTTTTTAAGAAAAAGCAAGAATAACATGTGTCCATATTCCTAACCACCTAGATTATGCTTAAGTCTACCAGACCTAGACTTTATTTCCAAATGTTGCTAGTGTCAACAAATGTGAATTGATTTTTATTGTAGAAATCGTGTCCGATGATAAACTCTCTGATTACGAAGGTTGTGATTTTACGAACAAACGCCGCCGGCGAAGGCGACGATACAACCGCCTAAAAAGGAACGTACGGACTTCACACAGTCCAGCAATAAGCGATCGTTAAGTCTTGAGTCCCGGTCTTCTGATGAGAATGCCATCTCGAGTGAAAGCGAGTCAAGCGACTCGTCAAGCTCTGATTCGGACAGTGACGATTCAACATCCGGTCCCTCTAGCGACTCGGATTCAGAAAGCTGCAGTTGAAGTACAACGTCTAGCAGCTCTTCAGACGATAGTGATTCTGACGCCGACGGCGATAATGCGCGGGAAATCGACATCAGGTTCGATAGGAATCCATGCCTCCGACTTGCGTGTGTCGGTCCGGAAGTAATATGTTTCCGATTCCGCCCGCACGCAGACGCCGAACGGAACAGTCGCTGTACTACGAGGTTCTAAATCGACTGCTGAAGTCCTATAATGCAGCTCGAGAAATCGACCTCCGGTTTGAAGAAAACCCTTGTCCGGAGACCTGCGTATGTCGGTCAAGCAGAAACATGTTACAGGTTAGACGAGCCACCCGACGGGAAACGAAGCCTCCGCTGTACCGGGTGGTTCTGTCTCGAAGTTTGCTGAGGACCTCCAACCGGATAATCCACGACTGCTGCCAGTACGGGTGTAACAGGAGGTGGCAGCGCCATGGCAGACCTGATCTAGATTAGTTTAGTAATAGTAGATATTATAGGGTTATCTTTGATTTGTAGAGGCGTCGTATGGGTCGGATCTCGGATCTAAATCGACTCAATACTAGTACTTGAAGTGATTTGTGACGTTAATAGGCCATGTAGATTTCTGAGCGCCCGTACAGGCCGGTTCGAGATCATATTTATTCTAATATATATGTGTCTATCGTCGTTTTATTATATTTAGGTAGCTCTGATATAAAATGACGTCGTACGATAGGATCTAGATTAGTTAAATTATTGCCTAACTTTGTTATAAGGATATCTAGGTAAAGCACTGTTTTGCAAATTCGCCCGTAAAGACTTTAAACTACATAATGACAATAGTTTAGTGGTGAAGGTGTATCTTATTGGTTTCAATAGGTGTATGTATCGCGCAGTTATATAAGTAATGCTCGATTTGTCATTGTCGGCTCTGGTCTTATTTAAATGTACCCCGGGTATCTGAAGTATACTTAAATGTACACCGATTACGAAAAATGTCCTGAAACGTACTCGCGAATTTTTACGCTAAATCGGTCGCGTTGTCGGCTATTTTATGCCCCCGAAGGAGGGCATATAGTGATCGGACCGTCCGTCCGTCTTACCGTCACATTTTTCGTTTAGGTTTCGCAAAATGCTTATAACTTCTATATCACTTAAGACTCAACCTCCATATTTGGTATGAATGTGTATATGGAAAAGGCCTTTCCATACGCAAACAAAGTGTTTGACCCCTTTGACATTGACCTTGACTTGAGGTCTGCGTTTAGGTTTCAAATCGCCGTTTAGGTTTCAAATCGCCGTTTAGGTTTCGAAAAATGCCCCTAACTTCTATGTCGCTTCAGATGTAACCATTATATTTGGTATGCCTGTGTAAATGGACAATGCCTTTCCATACGCACACAAGGTTGGACCCCTTTGACCTTAACCTTGAACTTAGTGTCCTCGTTTAGATTTCAAATTTGCGTTTAGGTTTCGATAAATGCTCATAACTTCTATGTCGCTTCAGATGTAACCTTTATATTTGGTATGGATGTGTATATAGACACGGCCTTTCCACACGCACATACATTTGGACCCCTTTTACCTTAACCTTGAACTTTAGGTCCGCGTTTAGGTTTCAAAATCTGCGTTTAGGTTTCGAAAAATGCTCATAACTTCTATCGACGCGTTTTTCGGGGCCATATGTCATCCTATGGAGACAGATCTTGTTTCTTTTAAATTTCTTCATATTAATGTCAATATTCTTTAAAAATGGCCACTATTTTATCGAAACTCCTACTTAAAAAGCATTCTTATAAAGGTTTTGTTCAAGAGAATATTGTTTAGTATTCCGTTGCGCGCTTTACGATATCGGATAGCGGGAATAATACTCGGGTAAGACTAAATTTGCCGGATACCTGTAAGCATCTTTTTCGTACCCGAGGTACATTTAAATATACTAAAGAGTACCCGGGGTACATTTAAGTAGTTCCCGAGCCGACAATGACCAATCGAGCGTAAGTAATGCTCTGCGCTATGGGGATATCCGTAATGACCTGATCTTGTATACGTTGAGTGACAGTTTATTTTATATCTGATATCTAGTCATCTTCGACTAAATATAGGTCACTTGTTAGAAGATGCGCACATGGTCAGCATGAGCCTTATTTACGTTAACAAAGCCACTGCTGCATCTTGACAATGGTATCGCTAACACTTTAACTATTTATTTTATATTTTCAGGTACGAAACCTGCGCAATCATCCATTCTTGACAAGACTGTTTTCAGTTGTTATTTCCACTCATCTCCATTTGTTCTTTCTGCTTTCAGATTTTTTGTCGGATTTCTCTACAGGACCCTCCATTACTTCGAAAGAAGTATCTTGAAATTGTCAAACTGCGCCGCGGGTCTGCGTGAATATTGTAGAGGTTAATAGGCGAGTCCAATGTGGGCATGCCAGATGTGTATGAGTACAAATAGTTCAAAGTATTGTACACAACGTTGTTAAATAATATTTGTGTAAGATGTCTTTATATAGTAGTTGTGTTATTTATTACGGATTTAAACCTGCTTATTATTTAGTTTTAAGAATGTTTTCGGTGTGTATGTTCATTGCAATAACATACACATGATGTATCGTTTTTGACCAGGCATGGGAAAACGGCTTGAGTACCACACATTTTAGAACAAGACTTGAGAATCACGACGTGAGAATCGCGACTTGAGAATCACGACTTGAAAATCACGACGTTTAAGTCTACAACTTGAAGCCCTCAACTGGACTTTATTCGCAAAAACATACAACATCGCGTAAAGCAGAACGCGAATTATGAACTACCGCAAAAAACGACAGCAAGTAAATCCACTAGGCAAACTGTATAAATTGCAACACACTATTGTCAGGTCCATTATATGTATTTGTATGTAATACGTTTTGTTAAGGTAAGTCACAATTGTTTCAGCATATTTTAAAAGTTAATTGTATCATAACATAAAGAAATATTGAAGTCGTAATTTTGCGTAAATTTATTTCTTGTATGTAACGTTTTCGAATGTTGGGTTTTCCCGCAGTAACTAAGGAGTAGTACACATACAAATTTGTCAGAATCCTTACATTTGTATGACTTTGGTATTAAGGTGTTTTCATGGAAGGGAAAGACCGCCAATATGATTTGTTTAACAGAGAATCTTTTAAAATGTAACATTTTAATATCAGTTTTGTACAATTGTTAAGTGTAAAATGTTGTTAGTTCCGATTCTACAGGATGTTTAAATGTTTAAAAACAAACATGTAACTTCTTAAAGTACCGATATGAAAAAAAATCAATCAATCCATTTTAAAACACAAATCTATGATAATCACACAACAATGTGCCTCGAAAATTATATCATCTCTTATCTATGGTGCAACACATCAAAGAAAAAGCACAACAAGGTATCACGTTGCTGATCTAAACATAGAACAACAATGTTCACTCAGAGATGTGTATTGATTTGTGCTCAGGCAGCTGATAAGGGTAAGTTGGAGTAATAAAGTATGCATTCATGATTGGAATTCAAACAATTTAAGCTTTGAAAAGTGTTTTTCTCCCTAAAGTAATTTCCTGCGAAATACATATTACTACATTAAACTTCGAGAATATTTAACAAGAGTGTTAGAAAGGTTTTACTAAAGCCATATAAGGAAAAATGCCCCGCCCCACTGGTGGCCATGTTTTTCAACCAACCCAAATCATTTTCAAACTCCAAGATATAAGAAGGATGAATCTTCTGACAAAATTTTATGAAGATCGAACTATAAATGAGGCCTCTAGAGTGTTAATAAGGTTTTACAAAAGCCATATATAACCATACAAGAAAATACGCCCCACCGCCTGGTGGTGTTTTTCAATCAACGGGAATCATTTTCAAACATGTCCAAGATATTAATGGGACAAATATTCGGACCAAGTTTTATGATTATCGGACAATACATGTGGCCTATAGAGTGTTAACAAGGTTTTAATAATGCTATATAAGGAAAAATTCCCCGCTCCCTTGGCGGCCATGTTTTTCAACCAACCGGAACCATTTTCAAACTCGTCCAATATATTATTGGAATGAATCTTCTTACCAAGTTTCATGAAGATTGGACAATAAATGTGGCCTCTAGAGCGTTAACCAGGTTTTACTAAGGCCATATATAGCCATATAAAGAAAAATGCCCCGCCCCTTGGTGGCCATGTTTTTCAAGCAAACGTTACCATTTTCGAATACATCCAAGATATCATTGAGACCAATTTTCTGACCAAATTTCATGATGATTGAAAATAAATGTGGCCTCTAGAGTGTAAACAAGGTTTTACTATAGCCATATACGGAAAAGTGCCTCGCCCCCTGGCTGCCATTTCTTTCAACCAACTGACATCATTTTAAGTTTCATGAAGATCGGGCAATAAATGTAGCCTCTAGAGTGTTAACAAGGTTTTACTATAGCCATATATGGAAAAGTGTCTCGCCCCCTGGCAGACATGTTTTTCAACCAACTGACATCATTTTAAGTTTCATGAAGATTGGACAATAATTGTGACCTCTAGTGTTAACAAGGTTTTACAATAGCCATATAAGGGAAAATTCCCCGCCCCTTGGCAGCCATGTTTTTAAGCAAACATAATCATTTTCGAACTCATTCATGATATCATTGAGACCAATCTTCTTACCAACTTTCACGAAGATTGGACAATAAATGTGACCTCTAGAGTGTTAACAAGGTTTTACTAAATCCATATAAGAAAAAATGACTCGCCTCCTTGCGGACATGTTTTTTTTTACCAACTGGCATCATTTTCGAACTCATCCATGATATCACTGGGAAAAATCTTATGACCAAATTTCATTGACTTTGGACAATAAATGTGGCCTCTAGAGCATTAACAAGGTTTTAACTAAAGTCATATAAGGAAAAATGACCCGCCTTCTGGCGGCAATATTTTTTTTAACCAACTGGCATCATTTTTGTGCTCATCTAAGATATTGTTGGACAGAATCTTCTGACAAAGTGCCATGATGATCGGACAATAAATGTGGCCTCCAGAGTCTAAACAAGGTTATATTATGGCCATATGAGAAACAAGGGACAAAATTGTCACAAAACCAGGTTTTCATTGTGAAAAAAAAATCTGATAAAGGGAGAAAACTCAAACTGAACTTTTGAAATGACCAAAAAAAATTAACCCCCTTTGTAAGTTTTTTTTTTTAAATCTATTTTTAGTCGTTGCGACCTTGACATTGGAGATATTGACGTGATTCTTTCGTGGGACACACCGTCCCATGATGGTGAACAAATGTGCCAAATGATTTTAAAGTCTCACAATGAATGACATAGTTATGGCCAGGACAAACTCATTTATGGCCATTTTTGACCTTTGAACTCAAAGTGTGACCTTGACCTTGGAGATATCGACGTAATTATTTCGCGCGACAAACCGTCCAATAATGGTGAACAAATGTGCCAAATGATTTTAAAATCTGACGATGAACGACATAGTTATGGCTCGGACAAGCTCATTTATGGCCATTTTTGACCTTTGAACTCAAAGTGTGACCTTGACCTTGGAGATATCGACGTAATTATTTCGCGCGACACACCGTCCAATGATGGTGAACAAATGTGCCAAATGATTTTAAAATCTGACAATGAACGACATAGTTATGGCCCGGACAAGCTTATTCCGCCAGCCCGCCAGCCAGCCAGCCCGCCAGCCAGCCCGCCAGCCAGCCAGCCAGCCCGCCCGCATTCGCCAATCTAATAACCAGTTTTTTCCTTCGGAAAACCTGGTTAAAAATGCCCCGCCCCTTGGCAGCAATGTTTTTTCAAGAAACCGTAACAATTTTCGAACTCGTCCAAGATATCATTTAGACCAATCTTACCAAATTTCATTTGACAATAAATCTGGCCTCTAGAGTGTTAACAAAGCAAATGTTGACGCCGCACGACGCCCAACGGAAAAAAGGCGCTCACAATGAGCACATTGTGCTCAGCTGAGCTAAAAATATACGAACGTAGTTTGAGCTTAAACCAATTTGATCTGGACGGTACCAACATTTGTTTCTGTGTAACACACAATCTCCTATAGGTGCACATGCGTGCCAAGTGATTTTAAATCGTACGTACAGTGCGTGGGAAGTAACAGTACAGAGAAGTCCTATTTTGACAATGAAGCGCTGTATTTTGACCTTTGACTTCAATGTTTGACCTTGATTTTAAAAGTGGCGACGATGTTGTGTGCTTGACACACCGTCGCCATATGGGTAAACATTTGTACAAAGTTTATTTGAAATCCTCCATTGCACGGGTAAGTTACAGTTTGCTTAAGTTCGTGGCAGACATACAGGCCGATAGGCACGGAACAGACAGACTCCTATGAAGCCGCCTCTAGTAAGTGATTGTGTGGGTTTTGTTATAACAACCGCACTGACCAACAAATGAATTTACAGATAAAATGCAGCATGAAAAATTTATCATCTGAAAATTGGTTAGGGCAGATGTGTATCCCAAACGTTGTTTGCTTCCCCGACTTCCACAACGTAAATAAAAACGTAAAACAAAATAAAAGCAATAAAAATCTATCCAATAATCGGGTTGTTATGTCTTAAATCCAGATGTTATTTTACCACACGTGAAAATCCGCTAAATACAGGGTAAAAACTTTTTGCATAAACAAATATGATAAGCTATTTTCAAGACTAGAAACGTGTCCACCAAGCACAGATGCCCCCCACCCCACGCAATGTCAATGGATTCAGAAACTAGCGATGTGTGTGGCATAACTTTTTGGAAAACAACATTGAACCTGGCATTAACTATTTGAAAACAACATTAAACCTATCAAAAAAAAATGCAGCAAATTGCAAATATTTACAGGACGTTTTAACAAGGTATTGACCTTTTTAACTGATAAAATATCACACATATCACCTTATTATGTCCTTAACAGTATACCTTGCAACATATCCGTAGTTGGGCATGCAATATTTCGTTTTTTATGATGATAATTTTGCAAATGTTTTAATTTCAAAAGGCCTCGTTTTGACAAATTTCAAACTTGTTACCAAGCAGGTTCCATGAGGTTATTTTCATGTGCAAGATACATTAGTAAGTTTCAATGAACTCACACACGCCATTCATGAGAGACAAGCTTACAGAGAAAAACTTGTACCTGTTTATATAGTGTACATGTACATGTGTAATAGAAAACGGCCCCTAATTTTGATTTTTTTTAACTATAGTTACCATTATTGGCACATGGGGTAATTTTAATATAGTCAATACACTTTTCAAGTTTGAATGAAAACCCTTAATCATGCCTGAGAAACTAGCTAACCAAAAAAATAAATAAACCTAGCTCAAATGCCCAAGTCTGTGCAACCCAAATGCCCAAGTCTGGGCAAGTAGATTAGGTTGTTTCATCTAAAAAAGCTAATAACGTATAAAACACACTATGGTGACGAGACGGCTTGAATTAAAACATGACAAGCGGACAAAATGTATTTATTATGCACAAACAAACAAACTTTACATGTACAAAAAATGCATTGATAGAAATAACATTTGATATGAAATGCACAAAACAGGTTTGTGTGAAACAGATTACGCCGAAATAAGAGAATAAACGAGGATAACAGGATTAAAAAAAATGAAAAAAATCAAATGTTTGTATTTATTCATAATATCATTTCATTTAAATGTATACTCTAAATAATATTGTGCGCAGAGTACTATTGTTATATTAATATGTTTTCTAGCCAGGTTATGTCGAATTCTCATAAGCATAAATCTGCTACTATGTGTTCATGATCTTAAAAAAAATACAAGCCTAACTAAATTATTCAAGAATCCATAACTTAAATTTTATACTTAACAAACAAAAGTTTATGTTTCAACTTCAGCATAGTCTTGCTGAAAATTAAGTACGACAAACAAACAACAACATTAATTGTGTGCCTGTCACTTGATTTTTACTCACAAAACCTTAATCAAAGTAGTCTTGCATATTTTTTAAAAGCTAATTTTAATCTGCTTTTAAACAAAATGGGATGGTATTTTGAAACTTTATTTGTGTCCAGATGGAATTGGCCACATAAACATTTTTATTTTAACAGATACCGAGATAGCCATTTGATTTTAAGCAAACTGAGGCGTCCAATAAACTCGATTATTATAGGTACTAGAAATTATAAACATTCATGTTACACTAAAATACTATGATAGTTCCACATTGACTGTGACCTCATCCATTATTCAAATCTAAGAGCATTCTTAATACAATTCTAAATAATTGCAAAATAAAAGGTATTTAACAGAAAATAAACCACAATTATTTTAATTACCATTAGTTAAATGAAAATTCTTGCATTCGAGGCATATTGACAGTGAATAACAAAATAAAATGACAATATTTCAATAACCAACTACATTGGGCATCAAATAAAACAAATATTTATACTTTAGTATAATATGTAACCTCCAAAAACTATCAATGGTATTATTTATAAAAACTTAAATCAATATGTACAGTATTGTTTTAATTTGTGTGAAAGTAAATGCAAATTCTTAAAAAAACTTTTTCAAATACTGTGTTGCATCAATATACTTATTTCAATTAATTTTGATTTTGTTCAAGTTGTTTTTTCTTTATTAAGCCAAAGAATGTAGGTGATGTTTCACAATCTTGAAAACATTCACCAAAAATGTAAATAAATAAAATGCACCAAACACAAATAGCTCTGTATTTATAATAATTTCAGATTGAAGTATGAGCTATGAATTTCTACAGCACAATATTTCACACCAAAGTGTAATAATGTTCACACCAAAGTGTAATAACATTCACACCAAAGTGTAATATGTTCACATCAAGGTGAAATAACGTTCACATAAAAGGGTTATCAACATACATTGACATGCAGATGACAGATTTTTGAGTAACCAAATTTTTTTTACATGTTTATATTTAACCAAATTTCAATTTCACAGCCATTTTCGTAACTGGTGGTTATAACTTTTGCTAAAAGTGCATTGATGATAAAAAAACAACAGTATTTGCTCAAACAAGTACAAAACCAAATCTTAACATCAGTTGCATTCGTAAAAGAAACATACAAACATGGAATGCAACATAAAGGGTCATATAGAGGAAACGTGTGTGGCTCGGCTACATTGTCATTTGCACTAAATGTGCATATATTTGAATTCACTTTTGTTTTTGCACATTTTGCAAGTTTAGCAAGGCCATAAACATTATACTTTAAAATCACTTTAATTTCAACTGCTTCTAGAAGAGATACCAAAACATTCATGACTATCGTATTTTAATATCTTCACGCATAGAAGTCAGTGCCAGGTAAATATTGGTGAGCTATAATACCAATTTAACATAAATAAGAATATTTACTTAGATGTACGTCTTTGCATACGTATATAACAATAAATATATGTACACAAGTTAAACCCTCCCTATTTTCTTAACGATACTGTTACAGTCCATTCCATTTCTCTGCAGTCAGGAAAATTGTTTGTCCTTACATATTTTTTCCCACACTTCACATCATGGTGATTGAATAGGAATGTTCACAGTTCAAGCAATGCTCTCCGAATCCTGTTTTCCTAACTGCACGGCATGCAGGTGCATTTTGATATTACAATATTACAAGCCAGTAAAAGTACTCAGAAGTGTAATCCTTTTCAGTCAATGTTCTTTTCTTAATTGTCAAACAAGTGCAGTTTCGTGTACTGACGCGGAATTCCTAAGCACACTTCAAACTGTCTGTTGAAACCAACAGTAACATGTAACATATATACAAATATTATTGTTAACATTTCACACTAGATTTTCAAAGTAAGAATTACTAAATCACAGACGTATTCATTTTTACATTCACACTTTTTTCTGAAGCAAAAAACAAACAAAAAAATCACAACTGTATATTTTCTTTAAATTAAATATAAAACAAATAATGTTACTTCTTTTCAATTTTATTTTTGCAGGTTCTGTATAATTTATTCAGAAACATTCTCTTGCTATGGATTCTCAATGAATGAATGCTGATCATTCTATTAACACAAAAAGGCTACACTTTTTCAACAAAATAATGCTAAAAAAGATTAAACACAGTATTACTTTTTGTTGACTTTTCTCAGAAAAGTTCTCTAAAAAAATGTTACGCTTTCACAGATATCTATCCGTCGCTTTCACTTCCAGAGCTGAACACGTCTTCCACATTTGGGATTATGTCTGCTTTCGATTGATGATTATCTGAAAACACATTAATGTGGAGCAATACACTACTAGTGCATACATGTACCTGCTGTCAGTACAAAAAAGCAACACTAGGTAAGTATTAAATAAACTACCACTGACTTAATGTCTTGACCACTAATTCATTTGATTCTGTGTTCTTTTAATAGACAAAGGTTTTTCAATAAGGTATTTTAACTTAATTTTCAAATCCTAAGATTCAGTTTTCTATTCTCACAGTGAAAAAAAAACATAGTGAAGAAATTGTAAATTATCTGTTTTGCCATTAAAGATATTGATGTTTATGGTTTTATTTAAAAGAAAAATTGGGGAGTCGGATGTGTCTTATGTAGGGACATAACTAAACATGTATGAAATAGCAATAATTCTGCAAATCGAGAGATAATTCAATTAACTCTCATGAGTTAGTTAGGTTTCATTACAAGTTGCATTGGTTTTAAAAAAAGCATAATGGTTTAATTGCCATACAATGACTAATGAGTCACAACTCAATTATGACAGCTCACTGAAACTGTCTCCTGGACTTTTAAGCTGTCTAAGACCTTAATTATTACTGTACACGATTCATAAGAAGTCAATATATGATTTCAATGAATTGCTGCCTCGGACACAATAACCCTAATTAATTTTAAAATTTTTCACAATGTTTATTAAAGAATCAATGTATTTATATAATTCTTTTCTTCAGTCTTTAAAATAAACAAGTTTTCAAGGATAAAATAAATCTGAGTTGAAGTTTATTCCCTCTAAAAATTATTTAGGTAACTTCTGCAGAAATTATAACAACCAACTTTTGTTGTTATAAAACATTATATCTAAATGTAATATACAACAATTTTCAAGTTAATTATTACTGTTTTTATCCTTTGTATTTTTTTTCAAAATATAGCTTTTCCACAGTCAAGGTCATTAAATCATTTGCAAGTTCGAGTTCCTTGACTGTGCAAAGATTCATAATCACCAGCAACACCTTGATTAGTGAAAGGGAGACAACAATCAATATATGCAAACAGCACTATTGACTTTACAGGAGGTCCAAGCAGCTAATATTTCTAGATCCTGAACTAAAATACAAGTTATTCTTTAAGACAATATTTAAATTCAGAGATTGATAATTGAATGTTTGATACAATTGCATCATAATTATGCTATTATGACAACAATTCTTATAATCATTATTAGTATAATCAAGTCCAAATTTCATAAACAGGTTTCTGGGATCAAATTTAGAATCAACACAACACAACTTACTTAAAAATTGCTTAATGTCTACTGTATCTTTACAGAAATAGAGAGCTGATATGTTTTTGCTTGTTCATTAAAACATGTTTTGTGTTATCTGATATAATTAAAAACAAACAAGATTTCTTCTGAACAAAGTGCATCCGAAAAGATCGGATGTTTCCTGTAAGCTGATATAACCTTCCTTTGAACTCTCAAATGAGATTAAGACCGACCCAGCAACATGACTAATGGGTGGATTGATCATGAAATCCTTTCTAAACCATTCTACCCCTATCTCTGATTGAAGTAGGGCGGCCACATGAAATCCTTTCTAAAGCCATTCTACCCCTATCTCTTATTAAAGAAGGGCGGCTACATGAAATCCTTTCTTAAGCCATTCTACCACTATCTCTAATTCAAGTAAGGCAGCCAAATGAAATCCTTTCTAAAGCCATTCTACCCCTATCTCTAATTCAAGTAAGGCAGTCACATGAAATCCTTTCTTAAGCCATTCTACCCCTATCTCTAATTCAAGTAAGGCAGCCACATGAAATCCTTTCTAAAGCCATCTCATCCTATATCTGATTCAAGTATGGCGGCCACATGAAATCCTTTCTAAAGCCATTCTACCCCTATCTCTGATTCAAGTAAGGCAATCACATGAAATCCTTTCTTAAGCCATTCTACCCCTATTTCTGATTGAAGTAGGGCAGCCACATTAAATCTTTTCTAAAGCCATTCAACCCCTATCTCTGATTCAAGTAGGGCAGCCACATGAAATCCTTTCTAAAGCCATCTCATCCTATCTCTAATTCAAGTGGGGCGGCCACATGAAATCCTTTCTAAAGCCATCTCATCCTATATCTGATTCAAGTAGGGCGGCCACATGAAATCCTTTCCAAAGCCATTCTACCCCTATCTCTGATTCAAGTAGGGCGGCCACATGAAATCCTTTCTAAAGCCATCTCATCCTATCTCTGATTCAAGTAGGGCGGCCACATGAAATCCTTTCTAAAGCCATCTCATCCTCTCTCTAATTCAAGTAGGGCGGCCACATGAAATCCTTTCTAAAGCCATCTCATCCTATCTCTGATTCAAGTAGGGCGGCCACATGAAATCCTTTCTAAAGCCATCTCATCGTATCTCTGATTCAAGTAGGGCGGCCACATGAAATCCTTTCCAAAGCCATTCTACCACTATCTCTGATTCAAGTAGGGCGGCCACATGAAATCCTTGCTAAAGCCATCTCATCCTATCTCTAATTCAAGTAGGGCGGCCACATGAAATCCTTTCTAAAGCCATCTCATCCTATCTCTGATTCAAGTAGGGCGGCCACATGAAATCCTTTCTAAAGCCATCTCATCCTCTCTCTGATTCAAGAAGGGCGGCCACATGAAATCCTTTCTAAAGCCATCTCATCCTATCTCTGATTCAAGTAGGGCGGCCACATGAAATCCTTTCTAAAGCCATCTCATCCTATCTCTGATTCAAGTAAGGCGGCCACATGAAATCCTTTCCAAAGCCATTCTACCACTATCTCTGATTCAAGTAGGGCAGCCACATGAAATCCTTTCTAAGGCCATCTCATCCTATCTCTGATTCAAGTAGGGCGGCCACATGAAATCCTTTCCAAAGCCATTCTACCCTTATCTTTGATTCAAGAAGGGTGGCCACATGAAATCCTTTCTAAAGCCATTCTACTCCTATCTTTGATTCAAGAAGGGCGGCCACATAAAATCCTTCCTGAAGCCATTCTACCCCTATCTTTGATTCAAGAAGGACGCCACATGAAATCCTTTCTAAAGCCATTCTACCATTATCTTTGATTCAAGTAGGGCGGCCACATGAAATCTATCCTGAAGCCATCCTACCTCAATCTCTAACTCAAGTAAGGCGGCCACATGAAATCCTTTCTTAAGCCATTCTACTCCTATCTTTGATTCAAATAGGGCAGCCACATGAAATCCTTTCTAAAGCCATTCTTCCACTATCTCTGATTTAAGTAGGGCGGTCACATGAAATCCTTTCTGAAGCTATTCTACCACTATCTCTGATTCAAGTTCGGCGGCCACATGAAATCCTTTCTAAAGCCATTCTACCACTATCTCTGATTGAAGTAGGGCAGCCACATGAAATCCTTTCTAAAGCCATTCTACCCCTATCTCTAATTCAAGTAAGGCAGTCACGTGAAATCCTTTCCAAAGCCATTCTACCCCTATTTCTGATTGAAGTAAGGCAGCCACATGAACTTCTTTCTAAAGCCGTTCTACCCCTATCTCTGATTCAAGTAGGTCGGCCACATGAAATCCTTCCTGAAGCCATTCTACCCCTATCTCTGATCCAAGTAGGGCGGCCACATGAAATCCTTTTTAAAGCCATTCTACCACTATGACTAATTTAAGTAGGGCGGTCAAATGAAATCTTTCCTGAAGCCATTCTACCCCTATCTCTGATTCAAGTAAGGCAGCCACATGAAATCCTTTCTAAAGCAATTCTACGCCTATCTCTGATTTAAGTAGGGCGGCCAAATGAAATCCTTTCTGAAGCCATTCTACCCATATTTCTGATTACAGTTTGGCATATGTCAGTAACTGACATAAGTGTGTGGACTTAATACCTTTAAATCAGCTAACCCAGGAACCTTTGACTTGGTAAACTGACCATTGAGATATTACTAAAACACTGTTAAGAACGGCAAAGAAACACAAGCCTAACAACTATCTGATTAATTGCAGGAATCGGTCCAGCATTGCCTAGCAACCAAACAGGCTTTGTAACATCACATCAGTATCAATGCACTTAAGGTTAGAAACATTCAGTTATTGAGACGGAAATGGATTTAATTAAATGCCTTGCATTTCTGATTCGTGTTAATACTGTACCAGTTTGTGTGACTCATGCTATGAAATCGGTTATAAATTCTCATTTTTCATACAAACTTTGGGAATCGCATATATTTGGTTCAGGTTAATCAATATGTCCTGAAATGACCAGGATTTAGATAATGGAATGCAAATTATGGTATAAATTTGATAAAATTGTTTTTGTCTTTGTTTCTGAACTTGTTTTTGGTTAAAAAAGTGCTTTGCTTTTTAAAGGATACATGTAAAAACAAATCTAAATGATTATCATTGTTTTATTTATAATAAAGAAAGACTTATATCCAGGAAATATAAAAATGACTCTAAATGATATTTTGTATTAATGTATCAAAGTATGAAACAAACAAGACATGTGTCCAAACGAAATGGATGCCCCCATATTCCGATATTTTCCTAAAATGAACTCATGTCAATAACGTCAAGCTGTTTATCTAAAAAATGTAATGTATGGCCTCGAAATGTTTAACTTGACCTTTGAGGTAATGATACAAACAAAACTCAGTCTCCTCATCGTTGACATTTGTGGTCCATGATGAATGTTAAAGTCAAAGCCCAAACAAGCACTTTTATCTCCAAATTTAGCCTTTGACCTCTAAGTGTGACCTTGACCTCTGACGTATGGAGACATCATGATGGTTGACATTCTAAATAACGGCTACATGTATCTGCCACCTTCTTAAAAGGGGGGCATAACATATATGTTTTTGTGGTGATTATAAATAACCAATGAGAAAAATATAGCTCATTTAATAAGTGGAATAAATTAATTTCATATTAATTAATCTTTGTAGTCTAGCCATAATCACAAAGATTTGGGAAGACCTGGTATGCAGGTAAATGTTTATGCATGTTACACTGACCCCTGGTTGGTTTATCCTCTGAGACCTCCTGCTCTGTTGCCTTGTATGCAATCTGCTTGGGAAGCTGCACTGAAATACCACAAAATACGAGGAATGTAACAACAGTTAAACATTAAATTTAAAATGAACTTGAAAAAACAATTAAGGTATAAACAGTTGAACTTAGGCCTAAAAAAAATAATGTTGTGGTTCTGGTGACATTGCAAAAATTTCTAGGTAGGGTAGGTCGATTTATTATTTTGTTATTTTCTCCAGACAAGATGCCTGTTTTTAAAAGTCATTTTAAGCTGACGGTTTTCACATAAAACCTTTATGTTCACCATTGAAAAGTGTTCCCATTATTGTGTAGTGGTCTTCTTTGTATATTTATCATTTTTACTATTTGTTCAGCCAGGTGAGATTCAACCTATGATAAAAACGAACAGAACAACCACCATGAGTCCGGTTAACGCCCAAAAACTAAGTTTAATACGGGTGTATTAACGTAATGAATGCAGCTTGCTTAAAGAATATATCAATGTAATTAAATCACGTAATTGAAAGTAAAAAAAATCACTGTTTTACCCCATCCACTTACGATCACATGAAACTTACCCAGTGAGTGCTGGGGGGGGGGCTGCACCCTCCATACGTTATTTCTACAGGGCCGTATCCAGGAAAGTTTGACTGGGGGGGGGGGCAACACAGGCAGGATGCAGGAGGGTTGCCCCTCCCGAATATTTTTTTTATTATTAGGCACTGTTTAAGGTGAATTTTAATGCATATAAAAACATTATTTTATGCTATAAATTTATGGATATATAACACGTAAATCAGCACTTTTCTGAAGTCTTCAGCATTAACCATTAGGGGCAGTCTATAAAGTATATCACGCTCCAGGTGGGTGGAGGGTGAGTAAGTAAGTGTGACAGTCTGTGACATGGGGGAGGGGGTCAGGCCATGTGTGATGTCACACATTCATTAAAAAAATATACAGTCAATCTTGTGCTTGCGACCACTTGAATAAAGCGACTTTTATCTTATGCGACCACTTTAAATCCCGCCCGAGCGTTTTAACTATATTTTCATTTTGACTTTTTTATTGTATTAAGCTACTTTTATCTTACGCGACCAGCGACCGCTGATTTTAGTGTATTTTGATGCCCAAGTCTTGAATTAAGCGACCGCTTTAAGGTAAAAGTGGTAAATCTGTTGACCGTTCAGGGACTAATCATTGTTGATTGTTTATCTAAGCCGATAAGATGAACTATTACACCTTCGTTTTGATTTCAAACCAGCCATTTTCCTTTGTCTCGATGACCGGTTCTGACCGGTGTTAATGCTGACTGCGTATCATTTTTTAGTGTCGAATAATACAGTGAGGTATTGCCAACAGTTTACGGGTTTAATAGTTTACTATCTGGGACGGTAAGTGAAAAATTTGATCGCCGATTTTATTGCTGAAACAATGCGCCGACGCGACAAACATTATAACAGTGTTCTCGAGAGGTGTAACAAATAAACTATTAATCGGTAACATGTAACAAGATTTAATCTGTTCATTAAAAAATATAATTGTTATTATGCTAATTAGTTTGTTTTAGCAAATTTTCCGATCAGGCGTGTTTATTTAGTTTTCAATCAAGTTGTATTATTTATTTCCCTCTACCAATAATATAATATAATAATCGAGTCAGATATATATAAGCTTACATGCAGAAATTAAAATGTCAAAACGGAAAGTATTAACGTTAAATGAGAAAATTGGGGTATTGGAAGTGTCGAAGAGTAAAAGTGCACGTAAATTTAATCGGGAATGAGTTTGGAGTCGAAAAAAACCATTCTCCGTGCAAACCATTCATATTGTATTAAGAATAAGAGAGAACAAATACAACTTTTTTTAAGTAGAAAAAATGTTTTATTCATTTTATTTATATTTAGATTCATTTGATTACAAAAGCTAAAATCGCTGTGCTGTGTCAAAAGGAGATACTTTTTCCTATATCTGGATTTAAAATCAAAGGTCCGCATTCATCCCAAATGGCTTTTTTTATTTAAAGACCATTTTATTAAAAGACCGCTTTTGGTTACTTCCTTTAGTGGTCTCTAAATACAAGATTAACTGTATGTCTAATTTATTTATTATTTCTTTAGAAGAATTTAAAAATAATTTTCAAACATTTGTGACAAATTTCAATAAGTTTTATGTAAAAATAAGACGAATTGCTTATGTCCTGAATGTGTTGTTTTAATTTTTAAAAGCCGGATCTCACTTGCTTGCTTTTGCGGTGGTAAAATGTTTATCTACATTGACAAGTGGGCTGGGTTTATCTGCCAGTGATTTGCTGATAACATTTATGTGTTAATAAACAGAAACACGTGTTTGAGCAGACAGCAATTTGGTATATTGTTGAATCTTTATTTACATGTAAACTTGATTTTAGTCATCCGCAAGCTATTGGCTGAGAAAAGTTCATAACCTTTTAAGTGGGCGGTGCTTAGCATTTGCAGGGAAATTTGAATTTCAAGCTGACAACAAAACACTTTTTTCTGTAAGTCAATAACAATAACTTACAACCACCAAATTACATATACATATTGTATGTATACTAAAGTATATGTTTGTTAAATTTCATTGGAAAATATTAAATACAAACTTAAAATTTTTGAAAATAGTCATTTTTGTTTTCTGCTGTTTACATACCAGTGTACAACTGAAAAGTAGACATTTTGTGAGCCCTTTTATACTGCTTCTCTGGTGTAACAGGCAACTTGGCTGGGCCCGCTTATTCAATAGGCACAACCACCACACATATTTCAATGACAACATAATTGATTGGACTGTTCCATTTTAGTTACTAAAAGGTTAAAAGAAAATCTAAATTATAATTTCGTTTGTATTAGAGGTAAACACGTCGATAAATATTCGTAATGACCATCGTAACAACCCTACGTTCATAAAAGCTTGTAATGTGAAAGTTCTTTTACCGGTGAGTTAAATTTTAATACTGTGTAATAGTGTATTGTATTTTAGATTAAATTTGAATTTTCTATTGATTTAAAAAATGTTCGAAATAGTGAGTTTGTGACGTACTTCAGGGTGGAGTGTCCATGATTTTGTAATAACAGTTTGTGACATGGGGGGGGGGGGGGGGGGGGGGGGGTAAATGGTAATAAAATCGTGACATGCTTTATCAACGGCCGCACATATGTTTCAAGCTTAAGATTTCAGAAATGTATGACACTTTATGAAGAAGGAAAAGCAACCTTTAAAACTAAAAAACTTTTTTATAAAATGTAACATAAAGTATGATTGTATAGATGGTTTGATTTTAAAGAGAAAATACTTCTATGCTTATATGTCAGTAACTGACATATAACCTACTAGTATTTTCTCTTTGAACCAAAATCAAACCTCCTCTTAAGTTTCAAAATTAATTCATAATGAAATGTTTATCATCTACAACACAGTTTTCACAGACATGTATAATAAGGTATTACTCTAGAGGATGTTTGAATTCAAAAGACATAACACTATTATCGTCCAGACCTACGACCCTCTGTATCAGTTCCATCCATTCGCTGTTTCTCTTTCCTTGTCCAATCAAAGACGTTTTTACACCAATCATCAAAAGATGAAGCATTGAGCACAATGGGTAATTGACAGATCGAGGATGTGTGTAATTAAGGTGATAAGAAAACATAGCCTAGGGGCTTATCTCCACTGGAGAGTAAAGTAGCACTAATCCCCTTGTGTATCTGGGGCAATAAAACACATCTGCGCATTTGTATTGCGGAGAAGTGTACTGTGGGCCCTTTCATGTGAGAAGAATTTGCAGTTGACCCATTATTAAAAGATCATAACTTGACAGCCAGCTGGGAGGGGGCGGGCCCCTGGGCCCAGTGCCTGGGTACGGACATGTTCTATAACATATGTAGAGTGAAATGGCGTTATTTGGTGCGCTATGACTCCTCAAGAAAAATAAGAATATCAATGACACTGATGGATGCTCCCCGATGATGCGCTTTGTCAATGTATGTGTTAATAAATACCTAAAAAATCTATTATTAGCCTCGGTGACCTTGACCCAGTGACCTCAAACCTTTTCAAAAGGTAGAGGTGCATGCAAGGTACCTACATGCCAAATATGAAAGCGATTGGTAAAGTATTGAAGGCGCTATGAGAAACGGAAGCAAAAGTGTGACGGAAGGAAGTCTATTATTAGCCTCAGTGACTTTGACCCCATTGACCTCAAACATCATCAAAAGGTAGAGGTCCATGCAAGGTACCTACATGCCCAACATGAAAGCGATTGGTTAAGTATTGAAGACGCTATGAGAAACGATAGCAAAAGTGTGACGGAAGTAAGGAAGTAAGTAAGTAAGGAAGGACAAATTGGCAACTATATGCTCCGCCGAAATTTCGGGGAGCATAAAAAACAGTCATTGATAACGACATTTAAAAACAAGAGCACCGCATAGCGGGTGCCAATGCTCGGCTGCGGGTGTTGTTTTGAATAAATGAAAGCTTGTCAAAAGTTTCATATAAGAGGTCACAGTGACCTTGACCTTTGACCTAGTGAACCAAAAAAGGGTGTGGCGTGTAGAACTCATCAAGGTGCAGCTATATATGAAGTTTCAAAGTTGTAGGTGGAAGCACTTAGATTTTAGAGCCAATGTTAAGGTTTTAGTATGGCGGACTACCAGCTGGCTATGACAATACCTCAGGTTTTCTCATAAAAAACAACGGAGCTAAAAACTAAACGGTTATTATGAGAAAATGTCCAAGTCTAAGGCTCATAACTACCCCAAAATTCAATGGACAAGAATGAAACTTGCACTTCATCTGTAGGTCATAGAAGTATACTAACACACCAAATATCAGGTCAAATACATGAAAGCGTAAAGGAAAAAAGTTCGGAAAATGGAATGCCAGACGAACAGTGTGACTGCTTTAAGCCACACTACAACAAGAGATGTGTTTTTCAGAAACACAATGCCCCATACTGCGCCACTTTGAAATAAAATTCCTATTTATCATTTGGCAGGTATAGACATCATCTCCCCTTAAAGGTTTATTACTGCCCTTGGACTTTGTCCAATCCAACCAGGGGGGGGGGAGGGGAGGTATGTAGACAGAAAAAAATGACCAAGTCAGACATCACTGACAACCAAGGCCTGTGGTTTATCAAAGAGATCATAGCCAGAGTTCATCATGTATGTATGGACTAAATCCACTGGTATTTAATGAAAACTAGCATTCACAAATTAGAACAGGTAAGAAATGATAATTATACCAAGAGATGTGTTCGTCAGAAACACAATGCCCCCTATTGTGCCGCTTTGAAATACAATTGCTATTTATCATTTGGCAGGTATAGAAATCATCTCCCTTTAAAGCTTATTACTTCCCTTGAATTATGTCCAATCCAACGGAGGGGGAGGTCTCACAGTCAACAATGACCATGTCAGACATCACTGACAACCAAGGCCTGTGGTTTAAAAGAGATCATAGCCAGAGTTAATTATGTATCTATGGACATGAGTCCACAGGTATGTAATAAACATCAAAGAAATTATAATTATATCATTTAAAAAAACTTTGACAAATCAATCATTTGAGTTATAAATAATCAAAATAATTAATCTCTACAGTAACTGTGAAAAGAACTTCCATTCTTGGTAAGGAAATATATTATATGAGATTAATAATTATATAAATTACTTCCCTTGAAAATAATTGTCTCTAACAAATCTCTATTTTTAGTAGCAAATAATTAAAAGCCACTACCGTGACTGTGATTGACCACTCGAAATGTGCAGCTCCATGAGATACACATGCATGCCAAATATATAAAGTGGCTATGTTCAATATTGAATAATAATCTCCCTTTTTAAAGCTTATTACTTCCCTTAAATTTGTATTTTTTACCGTAGACCGTCAAGGATGACCTTGACCGTTTACCACTGTTGTGATACAATGTGTTTGTCAGAAACACAATGCCGCCTACTGCGCCGCTTTGATTTATTTAACAAAAATATATACGTCGGAAAGTCAGATAACTACGTCCATTTAAAGCTAATTACTTCCCTTGACTTTGTGTTTTCGACCCTAGACCTTGAAGGATGATGTTTACCTTGAAATTTTACCACTCAAAATGTGCAGCTCCATGTGATACACATGCATGCCAAATATCAAGGTGCTATCTTCAATATTAAAAAAGTTATGGCCAATGTTAAGGTTTAAGCACGACGCCTATGGCCGACATTGGACGACGAGCTGGCTATGACAATAGCTCGGGTTTTCTCCAAAAACAGCCTCGCTAAAAATGTTTTACCCTATCCCGCATAGATACGCATAATCCCGTCTCGATCGATTCCGTATCAACCATACTTTCTATCTATTACTGCATATACTTACTACTTTTCCCGTCGCTACTCATTACCCGATGATCCCGTATATTCCAGTTGTAAAGCAAATTCTGGTAAATACAATAAAAGTGCTCAAGAATTTCAAGAAACACAAAAATTCGACATTTTTCTCAAGTATCAAATCAATTTTGGCATTTGTTACTATTTAAAGATGTGATGAAATAACGTCCGATCGGGATGTTTTTTTCCCACTGAACACGCGAAAATCGCCCGACGTTATGTCTATTATTTATAAAACACAAAATATATCCACACTTTCCATGCGAAGTTCTTCCTGTCTGCATAATTTTCGCGCGCTTTTTATTGAGACAAAGAATAACGCACTGTTAATTTGACGATATAATTTGTTAATGTCGAGTTAGGAAGCGTGTTTTGGATTACAAATTGAATAATGCTCATTTGAGAATCAAACGAAACATTAACAGTGTTGTGTAATTAATTCAACGATAATTTGTTAAAGAGCATTACGTGTCGAATAAATGTTTTGACCATATTATGCATGAAATGCACAATATCAACGAGGATGTCACCCGGTTGCCATTATCTGTCTTCTAAGTAAGTTGCCGAGATTTCATCATGGAGGTGTACGCCGTAGTCCGATGAGTGTGTTAGATAACAAAGCCAACAAACTGCTATAAAATCACACACTTATGAAAATTACGTCACTCGTCGTCTGCATGATTTTACTGTAGGTACAGGTATGAATGAGGATCATAAATCGGCTCTCACAATTTTCGGCTAATTCGATATCGCTTTGATATTTATCCTACCGGAAAACGGTAAAAAAAGTTTAGGGTCGGCACGGTCAATAAAAACTTTAGGGTCGGAGCATTTTCCTAGGTAGGGTCGGGTTACCGGCACCACAACATTTTTTTTCGGCCTTATGTTCAACTTTTGTTCATTCTCTGCATTAATCTTTGTTTAACTTAAAGTACAGAACATAGTACACAAACATGTAATCTTTGAAACACCTCAGGTTTGGAAAAAAAACCACCATTCTAACTGCGTTAACCAAACCACTTTGAAAAAGATTGATCAATCTTAAGAAATATTTGCAATGAGGTGAAATCAGCCGACAAGGAAAAAAACACAGCATGTCAATATCATTAGACAGATACAATGCCTTACTTTCATGGCAAAACCACATCATCATCACTGAAAAACTGGTAATTGGCAGTAATCCATGAACTAAATAAAAGGCATACATAATTATAAACAAGACTATTGCCAAGCAATATATGTCAATTGGCTCAATCATTGTCAGAATTTTTTATTTTTTATTTGTTTCCGTAGCTACCAGAATTTTTGACGCAGGAACAAAATGAAATGGCGTGCATAATGTCCATATTGCCATCTCCCCATACCACAAGTGTCATGAGAAATATGAAGAACTTTGAAAGTTATCGCAGGATCCAGAAAACAACCATTTTGAGCAGTATTTCTAGTCTATTTGTTGCCATAGCAACCAGAATTTTTGGCGTAGAAACAAAATGAAATAACGTGCAAAATCTCCATATTGTCATCTATCCATGTTTCAAGTTTTATGAAAAAATATTAAGAACTTTTAAAGTTATGGCAGGGTCCAGAAAAGTGTGACAGACAGACTCACAGACAGACGGACACACGGAGCGAAAACCACACGTACCCTCCGGTGAAACTGGTAGGGGACAACAAGAGCAGTATCTAGAACAATTCAGCCACTTTTCTGTTAAATCCACTCTCCGAGTTATGTTTCAATTTTGTAAAGGTAGGATTTTTACTGCTGTCCTTTCTAGGTCTACCTGTTTAAAAGGCCAATATTTATCAATCAAGTGTTGTTATTATGGCAAGGTGGAATGTGGTTGACCATCAAACTGAGCATAGACATAACAGGCTAATAACACTTCTATTAAATAGAACGTTTTTGAACATTTTTTTTGAAGCAAACTAGATATTGAAATGCATATAACTGGATTGAGAAAGGATTACAGTACTACAAATGTGAAAGTCAAAATTGCTAAACCCTTACCACCCAGATAAGCACTTATTTGTAGTCCCTTAGAAATTCGAATTAAACTTAAGAGCTTTCTTACTGGATTAAAGTTATAAAGGCATAGCCAACTTTAAGGTACTTATGTGCTGCAAACCTGAAAAGACTGCAAGTTACTTAAAGGTTGTTCTGGTTTTATGCTACTTGCAGATAGCCATTTTAACTTCGCTTCTGAGTGGGAAAGAGTTAAAGATTTGAGACAACAACGATCCTACCTTTAGCCCGCATCTTAAGCAACATCTGGTAGACCTGTTTCATCCTCTTCATGCACAGCTTGCTAGCCTCTGCGTGGTTCACCATGGGAACGGGGTAGTCCTTACCCACGATGCACTTGGCTGCAACCTGCACGCTCTCGGGGGCATTCCAGGGCTCATAGATGTACTGGGCCGGAAAAGCCTTCAACACTGGCAGGTAGTGTCTGTGAAAGAACAATTTAATACAAATACATGATAATAATGATAATGATACAATAGTTCCAGCCATAGAACAATTCAATACAAATCTATGATGATAATAACAATGATAAAGTGACAGTGATAGAATTATTCAAAACAAATACATGATGATGATAACAATGATACAATATCATCGGTGATAGAACATTTCAATACAAATCCACGATAACAATTACGATGATGAAGTACCAGTGATAGAACAATCCAATACACATCCATGCTTATTAAGTCTATGATATTGTGTGTTCAGTTTCCACATTTTGACAGAAGAATCTTCGTTTGATCCCGACAGGACTCAACCTTCTCAAGATCTATCCAAAATAAAACAAGTACTGGTGCAGTGTCTAATTCCACTATTGCCCTTTATCAACCATCCCATCCAAATTAGATTTTTTAAATTGTTGATTATGTGTTGGTTTTGATTAATACAGAGGACTTCATTTACAACAATTACAATTTTTGTATTGATCGGGAGCAGGAAGGGGGGCTTGGGAGGAATCTATGTCATAGTCGGCATACCTAATTTTGAGTTCCCGCACTATTTCATGATTTAATCGACTCCTCAAGCAGGGGTGCAATTTAAAAACCATTTTAGAAAATAAGGTACCCCACCTTACAAGGTAACACTTAAGTCTTCATTTGTATATAGATCCTGCAAAGTTTATTAACTATTTGTAAAATGAGTATGACATTAAAAGGGAGGAAATCAGCTTAAAGGAGAAAAATCACACCCCTGTCAAGTATTGTTCATACATGTTTATTGTCATTCAATTATTCTAATTTCATTTCAATATAGATCAATGGAAATGATGCACATCTATGAACATTTATAATTCAATTGTAATCACATATTCAACAAGACTATTGCCAAGCAATATATGTCCCTGTGCTGGCTCCACTATTGTCAGAAATTTATCCATTGTCAGATTATTATTTATTTATTTGTTGCCATAGCAACCAGATTTTTTTACGTAGCAACAATATTAAATGACGTGCATAATGTCCATATTGCCATCTATCCATGTTTAAAGTTTCATGAAAAAATATAAAGAACTTTTAAAGTTATCGCAGGATCCAGAAAACCACCATTTTCAGCAGTATTTCTAGTCTATTTGTTGCCATAGCAACAAATTTAAACACGTGCGGATCACATGTAAAACCACATGATTTGCTCCAGGCATGGACTCGCCTGAAGAATTAAAATAAATGCACAGACTCGGAGCACAGGTATTGGGCGTGTGGCCAAGTCACTTAAACACTAACAATATGTCATAAAACAACATTTTTCATCATTTTGACCAAAAACGTTATGATATATATATATATATATATATATATATATATATATATATATATATATATATATATATATATATATATACAAGGTAGGTATCTCTTGACACAGGAAAATCACCTACATCAACATTTTTAAGCCATTAAGCGCCGAAATGGCGGTAGAATTTTGTACCATTTTGTTGGGAAAGGTGACAAAAAATGACCACTCACGGCTACTTGCCAACATAAACTACAATAAAACACTTCTCGAACTCGTAGACATGATAGGTCGGCTCACGTCTATCTGAACGTTCAGTGCCGATTTTTACAAGAGTAAAAGTATCGAAATACCCCAGCTACCGAACATAATCCGTATAAGTACAATAAACAAATATGAATTTATCAAGAGCAACACAAAAAACACAAAATGTTGTTTTATGACATATTGATAGTGTTTAAGTGACTTGCACACGTGCCAATTACATATGATTTAGTAGTTCTTCTTTGTTTTGAAACGCGCGGAAGTGGAAATCGGCGCTCACGTGACCCAAAGCCTGTATATGTCACAGGTTGATAATAGTCTTGAGGTTCCGTTATGTACATGATTAGATTTTGTATTTTTTTATGCTTTTGGCATTTTTGGCACAATTTTTGCGAAAATCAGTATGGAAGAGTTAAGCTTTAGAATGTATCTGACGAATACTGATTAATTCTTGTCACATTATGGTTAGAAATTGTAGGTGGAATATGTGGGTTTACCTCATGTAAGAAATATTGAAAATTTTATCAAAAGGGCCAGTAAACATGACAGTCACAAAGTGCACATATAAGCTTATCGATGAGGGAGAGATTAAAGAATAGTATAGTTGACACAAGGCCGGGTATGTTTGTATTGGTCAAGCAACGCATAGACTGACCAATGGGATTCTTAGTAATCCAGCCAACCGGCTTATTTAGAATACTGACCAATGAGATTCATAACTGAGTTTCACGGGGCAAATGTTAGAGGAAAATAGTTCAGTTAGCGTTTAGACTTGGAGGTGTACAGTTAGAAAAAGACAGAATCATGTAGCAATCACAGCGTATTTGTATAACTGAAATATTAGTTAAGTCAGACATTAAATTGGACTAGAAACTGATATATGGTGTTGTTGAATATTTTATCCTACATTATGCAGAGAAATTAATATTAATAGAAAGGGACAAACTTGTCCCATGCGCGGCACGAGAAAATGGTAGCTAATGCAAAACTCGTCATCTTGGCAATACGCGCATGACGAGATATCGAATGATAGGCTACACACCGGTAATTTAAGAGTAATGAACATTGTTAGTAACTATGTGTCGTCCATGAACTATGAACGATTACGTGACATTCTGGTCAGTTGAGAAAACCAAATTGTTGTGAGAAATATGAACTCGGCAGGCTTCAACATTAACTGTTGTTATTATTGAAGGTTCAATGAAAACAATAGTCAAAATTTAGAAGAATAAGCTTACCATCATTCCCAATGGCCTATTTTACCTTACCCTGCCCCTTTAGACAATTAAGAAAATGAATTCCAAATAAACAAATGGTGTTCCTTTTCTTAAAAAAAAGAAGTGGCTTTAAAAATTTTGACAATTTTAATGTTGTTTTTGTATTAAAAATATATAAACATTATCAATGGGTTACATAAAAGACGTACCACATGGTTACATAAAGGATGTATTTGCCATTTGAGAAACAAGTGTAGATGGACCTGTGATCTGGCAAAACAATCCTACCTGTTAATTTACAAAAATATTGCCATACACAAACTGTGATTAAAAAAGCAGGAGAGTTCATCGATTCCTATTGCTTATAGATAACTTTGTACTGACATCAGAAAAAGTAGAAACAGTGAAATTCATATGGAATCATCTTGTTGCAAATGGAGAATGCCAGACTGACCAATAATTAAGTTATGGTATTGGAATATTATTTAAAAAAAATATAATGATCAAAATTAGGAAAGTGTGATCTGAAATGGTAAAACTCTGAATAAAACTATATAATCTGTTGAGTATGATCAAATCCAAGCACAGTGATACTAAATGTTAATATAAAAGCATACATGCACATAAAAATTAAGCAGTACTGTACATCTGTACCTGTTATTTGTGATGTAATTCTGACGTCATTGACAATTTATAGCAACTGGGAAATGAACCCGGTAGGCAAGAAATGTTTGCTTATTGATCTATTAACAGTACATGTAGTTAGGGCATTAACATCAGAGAAAGTCAATTCTGAGACAGAAGCTTTCACCGCTTTATGTACAGTTGACGAGATTTCTCACATATCCCACAAGCTATGTATCAGACATTTTATTAAAAAACAAGATAAATGATGTCGAAGCAAACAAATAGAAATACATTTTCATTATTTCTGGCATGTTGAAAGGCCTCTACAATATTAAAATTAAATTAATATTGAAAATAAAATCAAGTACCAACTCATATACCACACATATTTGTTCTTGGATGACGAGTGATTTCAATTCTTCACTACCATACAAAACAGTAGAAAATATTGAAAATTATGTGCAATATTGTCATGGTTACGTAATATATGAATGCGGTTGTTGTAGAACCATTATATATCTTTGAAAGAAACCAGTTAATCGAAGTAGATTGCCAAGAAAAACTTACACACCCAATGACATATCAAATATCTAGATTCAGAGGGGTTATCACATTACAAACAAAATTGGGATGTCCATGCCGAGACAGGTATTTTTTATACCCTTTATTACTTGTATTGATTTGTCTAAATGCCACTCACTTTCCAGTCATATAAGCAAGAAAGTGATAAGCGTTTATTTCGTATTAATATTTGCTCTTTATCTTGACTTTACTCTGTACAAATTTTCTTAGCCGGAGCTGTAAATTGTTTACCTAACTTTTCAAATGGGTTTTAATGTTAATGTACATTTGTGGATGAAAATATCTTCGCTGTTTTTTTAAATAATGCAAAATATGTTGAGAAAACACATTCAACCTACTCACCTTGTAGAATCATTCATGAATGCAAAAAAAAAATCTGGTCCTTAGCGCCACCTCGAAACTATCGTTGGCTCATTTATTAATGCATCTCAAAGAAAAGGTGGCGCCCGTGATTAACGGTTGTGCGAATACCACCATAGCTTTCAGAAGATAATTATAATAATAACGTGCAATTACCTGATGAAGTCACCAGTGGGATCGGCCTGTTTGCCAAAACCAACCGGACAATAGCAGTTGAGAAACTGCTGGAAGAATGAGCTGCATGAGAGCCACAACCACATTCCCGCATTCACCGACCAATCAGCATCCATCAACAGCTCGTCAAACACCTAGAGAACAAACAGGAACACTATTATGATAAGGGCTTGTTTAGTTGTTTGTGAGAGAAGTTCCATTAAAGATAAAAAAAAATAATTCAGAAATTCTTGATAATTGGAAAAAATTCATGTTATTAAACAATAATTTAATGAATTGTTTGGAAATAGTTCCTAAAAGGTAATTAAATAATCATTAAATGAATTTATAAATTGTGTAAAAATAAATGAATTTCCTATGTAAATCTTAACCTAGAACCATAAACTATTCATAAACAAAATTTCCTCCCATAAATTTGCAGGAACCCTAATATATAAAGCTGTTTGTAGACTTTTTCGATGAGTCATTGACTTCAACGAAATATTGTTAAAGGTCACTTCTCACTTAACGTTTTGAACTAGTATGACCGCTGTTTGAATGAGACTTCCTCACCCCATTAACCATGCTTTTTAATGCATACAATTTATTGGCAACAAATTGATGTAGGGTCATCCATGAAACACTGGCGAAAAAAACTGTGTGAAAATACACCCAGTAATTTCTGACAAAATTTTTGTACTCTCATTATTGTTTTAAGTTTTATTGGATGGCAAAATTTTGCTTAATTCTGTGAAGAAGCCCCTTTAAATTACTGCATTTGCTCTCATTGCCTAATGTGCTCACCTTGAATCCTTCTTCCCATGATATCCAGAGGTCCCCCCGCGTCAAGAAGCAGGCAATAGCATGGCGACCCAGGTGATGGACCCAGCCCACCTCACGCAGCTGTACCATTATGGCATCTATCCACGGAAACCCAGTCTTACCCTACGGAGTAATATTACTGTGGATTTATTTAATTTCTTTGACATGAATTTCAGTTGATTCGTTAATCAGATATATTTGTTTGATCTTGAATTTATGGAATTTTTAATAATGTCTGCCGTAAAACTTCAGGTACAACTTCAGAAGCAAACACTCACAGAACATTTGATGTCATTGTTTGGCAAACTCACAATCCACTAAAATAAGTGTCATACACGTATAATTTGTATCTCAGAAATGCTTATCGTATCATTATGCTTGTAAAGCTTGTGTGAAATCAATGACAACAAAAACCTGTCTTCACTAGGATATTAATGTTTATCATAATGTATGTAGTAAAAATTATACTGAAGGCATAATAATGGAAAACTGCCTAAAAGTAAGAAATTAATGCTTATCTTCTCATATCTGATAATGCTTGAGTGAAGAGAATTGAACATTTTGTGACCTTTCATACTGCAGAAAAATCAATATTTATTGTAATTTATTACATACCGCTTTGGACCAAAGCGGTATGAAATAAATTACAATAAATATTGTTTTTTGGTTGACCCATAAGGAAACCCTGTTTCAAGTATATATACTAGCTTTATCCTAGGAATTCAGATCAAATTATAACATGCTCAGTCATGATAAGGGAACTTTTGAAATGCAGTTCAAACCCACCTATCCCTTTAAAGCTTTGCATGAGAGTGAAATGTTTGGGTGTTTTTCTTTAACTTTCTTAGTTCAAGACTTGTAGTTTTTTTATCCCTATAAACAGCTAAAACAATAAAATTAAGTTCCGGTTGTAGGAAACCTAGAATTGATAAATGTCAGTAGCATAGGTCAAACTATTTACAAGTTTATCTCAAAATGCGGCATAAGCACACAAACCCAGCATCTATCACTTGCTGTTTCCTTTAAAGATTTTTGTATTACATAATTATAGCTAACAGCTAATTTGAAATATAAATGGCTACATCTCTATTTTGAACTTTGACAAAGTAATGCAATTCTGTACAGGAATAAATATATTTAAGAGATTATGTACAGTCAAGGTCTTGAGTTATGGAGAGGTTTCTTAGCCCTTTAAAACGTAGAAACGTATTTTGATGCATCTATAGTCCCATAGAAAATTAAATTTAATGACATACATTTCTTACTAAATTTAAGTTTAAAAGGCTTCATTTCCATTCCTAAGATACTGATTAGCTGCAAACAGCATAAATCTTTAACCCTTTGCATGCTGGGAAATTTGTCGTCTGCTAAAATGTCGTCTGCTAAATTTCTAAAATTAGCATTTTCTTCGATTTTTTTTCAAAGAATACTATCAGAATAGCAAACAGCTTGGATCCAGATGAGACGCCACGTTCTGTGGCGTCTCATCTGGATCCAAACTGTTTGCAAAGGCCTTCACAACTCGGTTCCCGCACTGTAAGGGTTAACAGACCTGGCTGGTCTGGTTTTATGCTTGCACATTGCAATTTTCACTTTGCTTCTAAGGGGGAAAAGGTTAAATAGAGATAAAATCACAATTATCTGCATAGCTAACAAGTACAGTTATTGTCATTGTTTACTGTATTTTTAAGGACATGAGATCAGAAAAAAAACTGTTCAACATAAACTATCACCAACCTGTGTGAGATCAAATTGAGGATTATAAAAGAAACATTAAGAGATCATATTTCATAGAACACATCCAAAGAGAAAGCATTTTAGCAATTAGCAGCTTTATCGAACATTTACTGCAAAAAAATGAGGAATAATATAGTAGATGGTTGTGTTTGTCGAAGAAACAGAATTGTTATAATGTTGTTGAGGTCTTAAAAGGTACCATAAATTAACTAATAATTCAATTGTTTTTTTCTGGGCTCCTTTTTGCTAACAACCCTACTGAGTTATTTTGACTTGAATTTTCAGTCAGCAGAATATTATTGATTATATTGAACAGACATTTTTAGTCACACTTCATTTTACCTCTGCCCAGTTTGCCAACGCTTCAGGGTTTTTATCCCACGGCACCTGAATACAAATTGCATTGCCCTCCATTTTGTCAAAGCTGGGGTTATTAGTTGCTGCTGTGAAGAAGAATTCCCGCCACAAAAGTTGTCCATGCAACGACAATGGAGGGTCGTTTTGCTTCTTTATCTGCAGAATAAAACACCACTGATATTGAAATAAACATTGCCTGCAAGGGTTACCTATACTGACAACCCCTAGCTTGTGCCTGGTAAAATACTAGGGGGCCAACTGATTTTTAAAATAAGTTTGGCAAAGTCAATTATTGTAAAGTTCTTTTGCAATTATTGCTCTGTAAGGTAATATCAATTTTAATGAGTTCTTTGTAAAACTTGTTTGCTGTTTGCATGTTTGAACTATTTCCTGTTTGGCATTATTTCCAACATGGCAGCAGTTATGTAAAAATCCAAAATTCTGAAACCTAACAGTAAAAATATGCAAAAGATATCACATAAAACTTTCTATACCTCAAAAAATATGAATGGCTGAAGAATAAAAGGGTAAAAATAACAACAGTTACTGTGACTTATACAATGCGAAATTTTGAGATAGAAAACTATTTGAAAAACATAGAATATGAAGATCATTTTAATATTCACATAAGTTTTAAAATTTCACTATAAATATGTTGCTTAAAATTGTTACTTTTAGCAGTTTATATTCTTAACTGATGATAATAAAAAGAACACAGTTGGGCATTGTTTCTGCAAAATAGTTAAAATTATTAATTAAAACATCCTTTTATTCAACACATTTAAATTGATTTAATTTTTGCCGAAATATCCTATTGTTATGCACCCATCTTTTAATACATGTAATTATATCAATCTAACATCAACATCAAGATTGGGCAACCTTTCTGAACTGTGGGAAAGTAGATTATCTAAGTAAGTTGCCGTCTGGGCAAGTTGAACTCCAATCATAAGGTATACCCTTTTCTTAATATGAACATCATTCAGACTTAATGAACTCTAACCAATTCAGACTTGCAAGTTGAAAGCTCCAGAAAAGTGTCAGACATTCCATATGTCTTTCTTTGAAAACTTTCCAAGAAAAATAAAAAATTCTGGATCAATAAAATCTAAGCATATAAACATGTTGACAGCAGCACATTGTTACGATCTCTTACAGCTTATGTCCTTCTCGCTTCTGTTAACATACATTTACAAATAATCATATATAGTTCAGTAACATATAGGCATAATATATGCATAATACAGTCGAAACTGAACGGCCACCTGAAAATAACGGTCACCTGCAGACAACGGTCAGTCAGTCTGGAATCCCCCTGATGAAAAACACTCTATATTACACTTGAAAATAATGGCCACCTGTCCATAACAGCCAACGGCAACTATATTCAACTCCAAAATTCATGTTTGACCTGAAATCAACAGTCACACGTCAGGCGTCTCAAGTCGTGAACATTAACAAGAGAGCCTGAAAGGCCCAAAGTCGCTCACCTGAGATAAAAAGAAATGACCTGTTCTTGCAGCCCAAGATATCAATAAAACAAATGTTCTAACCAAGTTTCATGAAGAATGAACAACAAATGGCCCCATGGCGGAGATGTTTTTCAACAGACTGGAAACATTTTTGAACTCGTCAAAGATATTATTGGGACAAATCTTCTGACAAAGTTTCATGAAGTTCTTTAATAAATGTGGCCTCTACAGTGTTAACAAGGCAAATATTCATGACACACAACGGAAGACAGACAATTGACAAAAGGTGATCACAAAAGTTCACCATGAGCAAAAAATATTATGCTCATAAAGATTGTCACCATGTGTGAAGATCAGCAAGTGTCATTCATATTGAACTAAAAATGTGACTAAAAGTACTCACAATGTTTAACTATGAACAACTGTGGTAGTGCGGTCTCGTTCGCTTACGCATGTGAACCGGTCACGGGACAGTAACGAGTTATGTAACTTTGTGAGCACTTATGTAATACGGAAATATTTATCGAGTATAATTAAAGAACGTTTTTTTCTAACACACTTACTGGTTGTAATTCAATTAACCAATGGCGTCCAGTCAGATACGACTGAATACACTCAAAGAATGAATCTATAAGTGAAAACCAAAGCAGCTTTAATGAAAATACCTAACTTTAGTCTAAAAAATCTATGCATCGTTAAAAATTAACAAATACAGCAAATAGCTTAATGAATGTAAAAAGAAGTTCACAATCTCTAAAAAATTATATAAATATTAGTTACTGTAAGTAAGTTGCTTTAAAAATTTAGTTTATAAAATAAGTCTAACTTAATCTAAAAAACACAATTTATGGAGAGTGGAAAAATCCATTGACTCAAATGTAAAAAAAATAAATAAATAAAAGTTATTTCAATCAAAAGAGTCTTTCAAATTTAGAAAATGCCAAAAAACAAGGTTGCCATGGAAATAGTTTCATAGCACAGTAGTCTGCTAAATACATCAGTAGGTTAACTTGGCTCATCAGTAAAGATCAAAGATAAGGCTCTACAGTGCATTAGAACATGCACAGTTATTTTATGACATAGGTTTATTAAATTGCATGCAAACTACTGTCTTTATGTACAACACATTTTATGAAAGAAGTCCCAGTTTTATACAAGGGAGCTTACTATAAGTTAACTATTGGAAAGTATGTGCAGATTATCTTTCTTTAACATTATGGCTTATCACAACTAGACTGTTTACATGTTTTCACTATATACATATAGAGAAAACTGCCCCACCCCCTGGCGGCCATGTTTTTCCACCGATTCTGGACCATTTTCGAACTCAAACGTTATATCCAGAAAACACATGTTCTGACCAAATTTCATGAAGATTGGACCAAAAATGTGATTTCTAGAGTGTTCACATGTTTTCACTATATACATATAGAGAAAACTGCCCTGCCCCCTGGCCATGTTTTTACACCGATCTGGACCATTTTGGAACTCGTCCAAGATATCAATCAAACCAATGTTTTGACCATGTTTCATGATGATTGGGCAAAAATTGTGACTTCTAGAGTGTTCACAAGGTTTCTCTATAGCCATATAAGGAATACTGCCCCTCCCCCATGCGGCCATGTTTTTCAAGGGACCGGAACCATTTTTGAACTCAACATATCATTTAGACAAAGTTACATGAAGATTGGGCATTAAATGTGACTTCTACAGTGTTCATAAGGTTTTTCTTTTTTGACCTAGTGACCTAGTTTTTGACCCAGCATGACCCAGTTTCAACTCAGTTGAGGTATCAATGGGACAAATGTTCTGACCAAGTTTCATGAAGATCGGACAATAAATGTGGCCTCTGGAGTGTTCACAAGGCAAATATTGACGCCGCACAACGCACGACGGACCAAATGCAATCACAAAAACTCACCATGGGCACGTTTTGCTCAGGTGAGCTAAAAACACAGCACATCATTTGTCCGTCTATTTTGCAGTTAAAGCGTCTGATAGCGGTAATTGCCTTTGATATTATAAAAGCGGCCCGCTTTGAGTAAACAAATAATAAGGTGTTGAGCAGGTTTCTTTTCCGGGGATAATTGTGGGGGAATCTTCAAAACAAAAAAGAAAGAAAATGAATTTGTGACATGTTTAAAGTAATAATCGCATATTAAATGACCGCTAATTAGTACATTGTACTTACAACGTTAAGTATCGATTGAAAAATAACATAATCAGATCATTCTTTAAAAGAGCTTTCTAGCGTACACAACATTTTTCTAAAGCAATCGGAATAATAAATCACGGAATAACAATGAGTGGTAAACGTAAGTTCCTCACATTAGAGGAGCAGGTCAAGTGTTTGAAACTGTTTGAATAAGAACGGTACAATTACACCGTACTATCGGTTTATGACAGCGAATCCGCTTTTTAGACTTGTATGGATGTGACGTTAACGGCACGTGACAAGCTTTATTTACTGAATGAACGAGATGCATGAGTAAACAATTATACCAGCGTTTATAAAGTCATTGCTTTAGTTTAGCAATATGAAATTAAATCAATCTATAGGATATTATTCGGTATTATTCAATGAACAGACGAAAGTTAGTTCTGTTATTATGCTTAGTTAACAGCAATGAGCCTGTGTTTTACACTGCGGCCACACAGTATGCAAACGACTGTGTGGGGTTACGGGGGTTACGACGTAGCAATACTACCGACTGACAAACCATCTTAAAATTGTGATCCTAATTCGACGGTCACCTGTGGACAACGGTCACTTTGGTCATTTCCCTTGTTCTCAGGTTTGACTGTATATATATATATATATATATATATATATATATATATATATATATATATATATATTGATAGAAAAAGATTAATAAGAAGTCTTTAATGTCAGATGACTTGACCAATTATTTCTTAAAACATATCGTGCATTCACAAACTGCGTCAATCTTGTATGTCAGAAATAGAGAATACTAGGTCGGTGCCGAATAAAGCAAAGTTTATTTTGCGAGGCTTAGATAATCTGAATAACGAGCCTTGGCGAGTGTTTCAGATTTTCGTGCCGAGCAAAATAAACTTTGCTTTATTCGGCACCGACCTAGTATTCGATTTATCCTATCAATTTTCTTAGTCGTAAATTATTTCTTTACAAATAGAATAGGAAAATCGAACAACACGGAAAATCCCAAAGTTATTTTAAGCAAACAGTGTTTCATTATTTTAATCGTGCCGAGCCTAATACATTACAAAAAGATCAGTTACTAACCTGTTTTTCTGTTTATCATACCTCTACGTCCTCGATTTTTAAGAAATAAAAAAACAACACTAAACAACTGCAGCTTTAGCGTGAAAGAACATGCATTGTGTCGTATGACGTGTTAATAATGACGTCACGAGTACGCGCACTTTATATTTGTAAATAATGTTGTTTTTTTTGCTTTTTGTGTTGCATTATGTGTTAAAAATATATTACATCTTGGTATCAAATTGTTTGTTTTGCTGAATCTGAATCGATTTTACTAAAAATGATTACTTTATAGTTGATTCCGAGTAATATGACCTTTCTCCGCCGCGCGTGACAGCTATATTTCAGCACTGCCGAAATAGAGGGAAACTTATTCCACAGTGGTTTATTTCGACAATGCAAGTCTGATGATGGGATAAATTACGGTTTTAAGGAAGCCTGTAAATTTATCCCATCATCATGACTAGGAACATCCGCAGTTTTTAATAATGTTTTATGAACTCAAGACAAACAAATCATGGTTGTTGTCTTTTTTTTAAATTAATTGATCTACAAGTGTACAGGTACCATATTAAAGTATACTACGTTATTATTGCAACATTATGATGTAATTACTGCTCAAGGTAAAAATCTATTTATATCATATCTGATGATGAACTCATAAATATTAAAGATTGGACCTTGACCTTGCGGTTTGAAGTAGTTGTGCTTTTTTGTGATGCCATAAAATGTGAAATTAAACAAATATATGCGAAGTGAAACAAAAGACACTGTGATATATTTGGATTACTATATATGGTAAAAAACTTTTCGTCATTAGATATACTTACTTTCACTTGAAATAACATGAAAACAACGATAAAAGAAACATTCATAATTGATATGGGCGACGCCATTTTGTTTTTAAAATGAGATTACAAGGCTTCAAGCTCTAGCGCGCACGTTGAAATTAAACTTCTATGCTGCAGCAAAAAAAGCAAACAAGCAAAGATAACAAACTTTTAATTTGAAACTGTTTTTAGCTGTTACTTTTAAACAAAACAACGTGAAAAGTAAAAACTATATAATACAATTTACGTGACGGATAAAGAAAAACAGTACGATAAAGGCAGGTGACAAACGCACGCGTAGCGAAACTAGTAGCATAAGTAATACCGATACAAGCGTATCTGAGCGGCAAAACATCAAACAAAACAAGAAAAAGCAACAAAATAAAGGGAGTGACACACAAGATGATTTGCAAGATGAACAAGAGATCAATATCGCATCAGAACTACATAGCATAAACCAAAAACTTAGCAATATGCTAACCAAAGACAGCAGTTATCTCAAAGGCCTGATCAAAGATGTCGTTCTACAATTTAAAGAAGAAATGCTAGGTTCACTTGTCCTCAGAGTTAAAAAGGTGGAAAGCGAGTTGTTCGTAAAGGAGCTAGAGAACGGCAAACTAGCAAAAGAAATTGAAAAGTTAGGCAAAACCGTTAATGAACAAAAGAACGAAAATGAACGTCTCCAGAAACAAATAAAATCGCAAGGTGAAACCAATGAAACAAAAATGAATGAATTAGAACAATACAGTCGGCGCAGTAATATTAAATAAGAAGGCATTCCAGACAAAGAAAACGAAACTATAAAGGGAACGGCAGAAAAAGTCATACAAACACTGAATAAAAACATACCCGATTTAAACTTTACAGTGAACGACATTGACATTACACATAGAATCGGCATTTTTAAGAAAAATAATGACAGACCCATTGCTCTTTAAATGGTTTCGAGAATTTAAAGGAGCTACATAATGCGTCACGCAAAACATCTTCGAAATTAGTGTGCCCCAATTATATAGTATAAACCACGAGAAACTCGAGAAGTTAGAACACTAGATTTAAAAGCAATTACCATGAACACTATGGTCACGGATAGCAAATACTTTAAAATGCACTGATGAATGAATAAAACTAGCACTTGAACCAATATTTAAACTAAAAGCGCTTATGTAAAAAAATGAAGTGTAATAATGTATGAACAATATATATTAATGTATAAGTGTCGAGTAGTACAAACAAGTTATAACACGCAAACATTCTTATATTTTTATTACTAGTTATATACCTTTTTACACAATATTTATGAAAGGAAATTCATGTAGACAAAAGCAGTTATAGTTGTATTTACAATATTTAACTTAATATGCACACATGGAATGCACACGTATATGAATATGTGTATATCACTTTTATCCATGCTTTAATTTGAACAGTATATGTGAATAAATGTATAAGTAACACTAAAACTAATATGTATCTTAGAAGATATCATGTGTTTTTACAATGCACAACATTGTGTATGCATTTACCTATCTCAGTAAGTAATTAATGTGTCCATTTCATTTATGCATTCAACTCAATATATATATTAAAAGTTAACTTTTAAATCAATACAAAAATAATAATAAGCGTAAACCAGCACATGCTTTATAAGTGTACACGTCAATTAAGGACTAGTTACAAAGCATAACAAACAAACATGTACATTTAGAGTGTGAATCGAAATATAACAAGGGTTGTTTGTAAAACATGCATGCCCCCCCATATGGGTTGTCCCTTGTAGTTGCAGTCATTGTGTGTATACGTATTTTGTCAATGTGACCTTGACCTTTGACCTAGTGACCTGAAAATCAATAGGGGTCATCTGCGTGTCATGAACAACGTATCTATGAAGTGTCATGCTCCTAGGCAAAAGCATTCTTGAGTTATCCTCCGGAAACCATTTTACTGTTTCGGGTCACCGTGACCTTGACCTTTGACCTAGTGACTTGAAAATCAATATGGGTCATCTGCAAGTCATGATCAATCTACCCATGAAGTTTCATGATCCTAGGCATATGTATTTTTGAGTTGTCATCCGGAAACCATTTTACTATTTTGGGTCACCGTGACCTTGACTTTTGACCTACTGATTTCAAAATCAATAGGGGTCATCTGCGAGTCATGATCTATCTACCTATGAAGTTTCATGATCCTAGGCGTATGCGTTCTCGAGTTATCATCCGGAAACCATTTTACTATTTCGGGTCACCGTGACCTTGAGCTTTGACCTAGTGACCTCAAAATCTATTGGGGTCATCTGCAAGTCATGATCAATTTACCTATGAAGTTTCATGATCCTAGGCATATGCGTTCTTGAGTTATCATCCGGAAACCATTTAACTATTTCGGGTCACCATTACCTTGACCTTTGTTCTAGTGACCTTAAAATCAATAGGGGTCATCTGCGAGTCATGATCTATCTACCTATGAAGTTTCATGATCCTAGGCCTGAGCGTTATTGCGTTATCATCCGGAAACCACATGGTGGGCGGACCGACAGACCGACCGACATGTGCAAAGCAATATACCCCCTTTTCTTCGAAGGGGGGCATTATATTGTAATAGTGTAACAAAAATCAATTTTTATAAATGTAAATAACTGTATTGTTACAATATATCAACAATCAAAATTGGTCAAGAATCTAACGAATAGAATAAGTGATAACGTACACATTTATATTTTTGTCTAATCACTAGTTGTATGTCTTGAACGGACTATGTATGTTCGAATATAAATATGCATATAAATACATGTATTAATGACACTTGAATGAATATGTATATTAGACATGTGCATGAAAACAATTGTATTGCTAAACTTTATAAACAATCAATAATGTTTAAGGGTTTAAGTGGTTAAATTACTAATAGGGTGTGTTTTGTTTTTCCTTATAAATATGTTGAAATATTATTTATTTACACTGCTTACATTATTTATTACATAGATGATTAAACAATACTTAATATTGAACGAGTTAAGAACTCTTTTTTCAAACATAAAATCATTTTTGTTATCGTGCATTTCCTTTATATCACATTACTGAAAATTATGTTTTCTAAAATGTAATACAACTCTAATGCCTCACCTATATATATTTTGCCTTTCGATAATAGGTAGGCGACACATCAGAAATCAGTGTATTAATATTTTTCTTATATGAATCAACTAAATCAACATCTTTATCACGTTATTAAAGACCGATCCTTTAACAACTGTTGCATATTTTCGTATTGTTTAAAGCAAATACCTAAAGAAGAGGCACACTTTGACAACAATTGTGAAATGACTGATGTATACTTATATGTTTTATTTTAAAAAACACTATGTATTTCTTAAGTATGTATGGAAAGACTTATTATTATATTAAGCATATACTTGCATGTACAACATGTTTAATATTATCGTCAGCAACTCACCAATTATGTGCAGATTAAGTACCATAAGATGTCTTGTACACTATATATTTAACATGTTAGCCCATATTCATATATAATAGCATGGATATGTTTATTCATCTTTCTGAGATAGTATCTAAATGGACAAACATGTACTCACATATCATTTATTATAACCCCATTCTTAATGAGTATTAAAATATGTGCACTTAATGTAAAAGGGCTAAACAACAAAGAAAAACGTATAAAAATGTTCCAATGGTTGGAAAAAAAGAAATATAATATATGCCTACTTCAAGAAAGTCATTTGACGGACACTGTTATTGAAGCGTTAAAGCACGAATGGGATGGTGATATTTATTTGAGTGGACATCACACAAACAAACAAGGAATCACATTTCTTATTTAAAAAAATAACTCAAATATAAAAGTCAGCAACTTCAAAGAACATACTACCTGGAAGACTAGCGAGCCTTGACATGACAATACACGAAACATAAATAACAGGATTTAATGTTTACGGTCCTAACTTAGATGAAAGTAACTTTAACAAAACAGTGCATATCCTTATTAATGACAATTCAGATAAAAAATACTAATTGGCCGAGACTTTAATAGCGTAAGAAATCCAATATTAGACAAGAAAAATGGCAATTTATATACACATCTGAAAAATAGGACATTGTTGAATGACATAATTGAAAATTGTAACTTGTGAGATATTTGGCGTACATTAAATCCATCCGAGTGCAAATTAACATTGCATTCAAATTCCAAACCAACTACTGTGAAACCATTATTATTCGTCCGACATTAATTTTCGCCTTTTCGTCCTTCGACCGTTGGACGAATTCAAGATCCGGACGAACAATCATGCCCCATATTTGAAACAAATAAGACTGGATTACCGTAGGCTAGAGGCATTTAAATCCAGCGTAATCCACGCATATACACAGGGCTCGAAATTAACACTCGCACACTCGCAAAATGCAAGAAAAAAAGATTGCAAGGTAAGTTATAAGCCACAAGTGTTTTTTGCAAATAAAGAAATAGTGAAAAAAAACGAGTTATATTGCTTAAAGCGGGTATATACGATCTTGTCAAATATTTATTAATTAATATGAAAGGTGTAAAAAACTTATTATACATATATTTCAATATAAACTAAAGTAAAAGTTAAGAAGAACATGTGTCGAAAAATGCTAAATAAGCCAGATATTTAATTCTGAAATCGAAAAAGGCTGTACAGCCGAATTCGCCAGCATGTATATCATGCATGTACGATGTGAATCTAAATTTAGTTTAACGGTTCATTTGAAATTCCTGCAGCGATATCGATTCATACGACACACGAACACTTACTAAAAAGACGAATGCATCGGTTATTGTAGGAAAATAATTACGAATTATCTTCGTCACAATCGGCTCGGGGCGCTAATTTGTATTTGCTGCATTTTATGAAATTCGTCTTAAATGTATCATTTTTTCTTGCATATTGTGTGTTATTATAACATATTTGTATCAATATTTTACAATTCAGCACATATAAAAATCGTATATACCCGCTTTAATGCGTTCGACGGCGTGAACGCTTAACCGTAGGTCAATTTTTTGAACATCCGAATACCCATATGCAGAAGCGCGCACCTTATTTGTTGACTGGTATACTTAAAATACAGATACACAGATGGTATTGATACAAAGAACATGAAACAGTCGACTATTCACACTCAAGTTAAATCCGGTTTTGACACAAAGGGGTGTTCATTATACAGTGTACGACAACTGACATTTCCTGTAAAACGCGAATGCAATAAGGCTGTATCGAATGCGTCGACTTCGTTTAGGTATAATAGTGTTGATTAGCGCTAATTGTGAACAACTTTATTACCAATTGTGTGTATTGTGTTTTTCAGGGGTGTTGCAGATTATACAGCCTACACGCGGCGAATCCGGATTAAAGACAATACTATTTAACGCAATTAAAATATGACGATGTGTGATCAACACCTGACTGAAATATATTATGCGCTTTGTTACAAATTAATAAAGAACATTTTGATTTGTGTTTAGTTGTTTGGTTTTAACTGCATTTACTATTTTTGTACATATACATAAAAACCCGTACCTTTGTTTTTTTTACGATTTTTTCGCAACCGCGTATTACATGTATTACAAACAAATCGGACGTTGTTTTTTTTTCAAAACCAGAAATGGACGAATTTAAGAGCGGACGAAATAGTCATTTTTATGAATAGGGCGAAATTTTGTGCAGACGAAAATAAATGGTTTCACAGTATATATTGCAGGCGAGACAACTTTCTTATATCGGAATCATTATGTAATATAATCGACAATTGTTGCATCAAACCAGGTTTCATGACTGACCACTCCCTTGTTGCTCTCAAACTAAACAACATTCAACCAGAACGAGGGCCGGGCTATTTTAAATTAAATAACAGCATATTATTAGATGCTAAATATCAAGCCCCCAAAAACAGGAAATAACATATACCATACAAAACAACAATGATGCAAACCCAAATACTTTATGGGACATTATAAAAGGTAACATACAAAATACAACAATTAGATACACATCCTTAACACACAAAAAAAACGCGCAAACTTGAATAAAAAAACACTACATGATATAGAAAAATTACCAACACAATTACATAACACTAATATCATCGACAAAGCCAGTATTGAAAGTGAACTCCATTCAAAAAAACAAGTGTTAGAAAACATTTATCATAAACAACTAAATGGAATAATCCTAAGGGCGAGGGCTTAACACGTACAACATAATGAAACAAATACAAAATATTTTGCAAACATCGAAAAACGTAAAAGTGAACAAAAAACAATTCACAAACTTGTTGTAAACGATATTGAAGTAACCAAAAGGATACAGATTCTAGAAGAACACCGATTATTTTATGAAAACCTTTATAAAAAGAAGCAAACCTCAGCCAACACAAATTTCAATACTCCTCAATCAACTCTAAATGATAATGAAAAACACTCATGTGAAGGACTCCTTACTGAATACGAATGTGGGATGGCACTAAAAGAAATGCAAAATAATAAAAGTCCGGGATCAGATGGTATAACAATTGAATTTTACAAACTATTTTGGAATGAGATTAAAACATATTTAATCAACTCCCTAAACGACTCTTTCAATAATGGAAATCTAACTGTTCTGCAAAAACAAGGTATCATATCACTTATCCCTAAACCTGGAAAAAACCTAGAAACCTTATTAAATTGGCGCCCTATAAGTTTATTAAACAATGACTATAAAATTGCAACACAAGCATCGCAAACAGAATTAAAAAAATATTACCTTCTATTATTTCAAGTTCACAATCCGGATTTATAAAAGGACGCTATATCGGCGAAAATGTACGATTGATACAAGAATGCATTAATTACTTCAATAGCACAAATAAATCAGGTCTTATATTCTTTGCAGACTTTGAAAAAGCATTTGACTCCCTTGACCATTCCTTTATGTTCGCATGTTTAGAGAAATGAACTTTGGAGAAAATATGACACAATGGGTGAAACTTTTTTATAGTGACATAAGTAGTATCATTATAAATAATGGGTTCTTCTCTGACAGTTTTAATATCGAAAGAGGTGTTAGACAGGGATGTCCACTCTCGTCGTCGTTATTTATTATATTTATAGAATTTCTATCTCATTATATACAATCTTACCCAAACATAAACGGCATAGTCGTTTAACCTGGCGAAGAAATCAAACAGTCATTATTCGCCGATGACGCAAATTTGTTTGCACTAACAATCATTGCTCCTTTAACAACTTAATAGAATCACTGACCCTGTTTGGAAACGTTTCAGGACTCAAATTAAACTCATGTAAATGCGCTGTGCTTAAAGTAGGTAATTACAGGCATTCAAACATTCATCTTAAAACGGATTCCGGGAAATGAACTTCAATTGGACAGCAAACGAGGCATCAACGTTAGGCATAACATTCACAAACAATGAGAATAAAACAATATTAAAAAACATATAACCCAAACTACAAAAATTCAAAAATTGTCTTTAATCATGGCAACATAGAAAACTAACCTTAATTGGAAAAATAACTGTATTAAAAACTTTCACACTACCGAAATTAATATATGTACTTACCGTTCTTCCTAACCCAGATAATAAAATCATTGAAGATATAAAAACATCTATATTTGATTTTTTATGGGATGGCAAACCCGACAAAATAAAACAAATACAATAAATACAACCTGTAGAGCTTGGAGGTCTACAACTGACTGACATTTATTCGTTCATAAATTCAATCAAATCCAGTTGGGTCAAACGTTTATTAGATACCGCAAACAAGAGTAAATGGACGTTGTTTTGTTAACAAACACTAGCCAAATATGGTGGCTCTTTAATTTTTAAATGTAACATTAGTGAGTCTCTACTACTTGATATAGCAAAAAAGAATATATTTGTATCTAATGTACTATCAGCTTGGAGTAAAGTCACAGATATGTTAGAAGAAAAAAGTAACAGCAAAATAGTTTTATGAAATAATAAAAACGTAAACGCAAATGATAGCACATTCTTTTATAAAAACTGGTTTGAAAAGAGCATAAAGTATGTCGCTCAACTGTTTGATAACCGAATAAACGACTTTTATTCCGTTCATAATATATGCTTCTTGTATGAAATCCCAACAACAGACTTCCTTATGTATTACACGCTGATCAAAAGTATTCCATCACATATAAAATCGTTTACAAAACAAAACAACACGCAAAACATTAGAACTCAATTTCTAGAAAAACTCACAAAAAAACAAAACAAAAACCGAGCAAACTATCATACAGAATACAAATAAACAAGATTAACGAACTACCCAAATTCCAAATAAAATGGCAGAGTATATTCCAAGAGCATGAATTAAAATGGAAAGAAATATTTATTATGTCTTACAAAACAACAATCGACATCACACTAAGAAACTTTCAGTTCAAATACCTACATTGAATTATCGCCACCAATAAATATCTTTTTTAATGCAAATTATCTAACTCTAATTTATGTGACTTCTGCGGTGAAAATATCGAAACTATAGAACATTTTTTGGGGGAGTGCGAATACATCCAACATATCTGGATTCAGTTGACATCCTTTCTTGGCCAACAGCAACTAAACATTAAACTATCCCTCTTAAATGTTAGTTTTGGAGTTAACATAGTAAAATCCATTGATGGTAATAATATTGTGAATTTTATTATCATATTCATGAAACTTTATATCTTTAAAAACATGAAATACAAGAAACAATAACCGAATTTTAATTGTTGTATACATATCCTGAAATTAAAAATCCAGATTGAGAAAGAAAAAGCCCTCAGTAATGATACATTGCATATTTTTGAACGTAAATGGAATCGAATTAAATTTTCATAATGCTTGCCCACTTAAATATACTACTATATTTATGTTAGTTTATCATTTCATATATTCGTTTTAGTTTTCTTTTCTTTTTAAATCTTATAACATCATTGATTATTATATATATTATAACACATCCCGTTCTCACTGATTGTAATGTTACAAACCAAGGTCTAAAAACATTATACGGCATATTTCTGTATAATTTGTTAAAACCATTGATTGCAAATGAAAGACATGTATGTATACACTATATGCTTTAAAGCGGGTATATACGATTTTGTCAAATATTAATGAGTTTATATAAACTGTGTAAAATACTTATTATATATATATTTCAATATAAATTAACATAAAAGTTAAGAAGAACATGTGTCGAAAAATGCGAAATAAGCCAGATATTTAATTCTGAAATTGAAAACGGCTGTACAGCCGAATTCGCCAGCATGTATACCATACATGTACGATGTGCATCTAAACTTAGTTTAACGGTTTATTTGAATTTCTGCAACGATATCTATTCATACGACACATGAACACCATCTCCGATCCTAATACAAAGACGAATGCTTCCGTTATTGTAAGAAAATATGTACGTCACTATCGGCTCGGGGCGCTAATTTGTCTTTGCTGCATTTTATGAAATTCGGCTTTAGTGTATAATTTTTCTTGCCTATTTTGTGTTATTGTAACATATTTTATCAATATATTAGAATTAAACACATATAAAAAATCGTATATACCCGCTTTAAAATGAATAAAAAATAAATAAAAATAATAAATATTTCATAATAACGACATACAACTCAGAATACACGAAAAAGTCATCATTTTTGGTAAAAATACAATCAGATTAAACAGAACAGGCAATTTCATAACAACATGTAATAAAAGTTATATTTTTTACAAATAAAAATACAACAAGAGATGTGTTTGTCAGAAACACAATGCCCCTTATTGCGCTGCTTTGAAATACAATTTCAATATATTATTTGGCAATTTTGGAAATTATCTCCCTTTTAAAGCTAATTACTTCCCATGGATGGGATTTTTAGACTATTGAACTTGAAGGATGACTTTGACCTTTCACCACTTAAAATATGCAGCTTCATGAGATACACATGCATGCCAAATATTAAGTTGCTATCTTCAATATTGCAAATGTTATGGCCAATGTAAAAGTAGTCAGCCAGCCAACCAGCCAGCCAGCCAGTTCATTAAAACTAAAATGTTACAGCTCTTTCACACTCTTATAAATCAAGCTTAGTGCGATAAATTAGTGTAAAACAGTACAAACAACCTTTGACAGCCTACCTTTCTGTAGAGCTCATGTAACTTCCAGTAAAACAGTCGCGGAGATATGCATCCGAAACTTAGGTATGGGCTCAAAGTTGTCTGACTAGGGAACAGTGACTGTGATGTCATCTTGGACTTCTCATAACTGGCAACCCAGGCCTGAAATCAGTGATGTGCAACCTAGAGTATTTTAAGCAAGTGATGCTTACTTAAACTCTAATTGCAACCCAGGCCCAAAATCAGTGATGTGCAACCTAGAGTATTTTATGTGTCGGGTTGAAGGGAGGGAAAAAAAGATGGGTTACCAAATATGCGATCATTTAAAATATTGTTATGGTATGAAGTTCTTTTAACTTTTGACACTAACCAGTCTAGAACAAAACCGAAATTTCGTACCCATTGTGTACCCATTTCATACCCATTGAAAATTACGAAAAAAATCACTAATTATATGCACTAATTCTTCACTACATTAAACAACACATACAATTGTATTTTTTTAAATATGGCCTATTTGTGAGTAAAATATTGAAGGTCTAAAGTTGATAGGCGTAAATGGGTTTTGCATTTCGGGCATCTGTTAAAATAAAATCGTTCTGTTCTGTTGCTTTCATAATAATTTAGTCATTTTAATACTATTGATCTATAAAATCGCAAAGAAATAATAAAATATTTACTTACACATCGATTCCATTCAGGATTTCATATGATGGTTGCATAATTATAGGGAATTTAGCAGACTTTACTGGTTAAAGTGTTGTAGCGTTCTTGAACAAACAATGATGGCTCAGCTTTTGGCAAAATCCAGCACATGTAGGATGTTAACGTATTAATGCGGGTAATTAAAACTGGGATATTATTATGATAATTTATAACTCATATGAACTTTTTCTAAAACCTGGTACCTATTTCGTGTTTAAATGCCACCTTTTGGCATCCGAATGTTTTTTTTGTTTCGTCAAAATTTAGAGTTGGCTTGTTGGAGAATCATTTTATAAAAACATTCTTGCCTAAATAGATATACCGATGGCATGCTTACATTGGTAAACAGTTGTATTAGCTAAGAATTAAGAAACTAGAGTGTTAACAAGATTTTACTATAGCCATATAAGGAAAAATGCCCCGCCCCTTGGCAGCCATGTTTGTCAAGCAAACGTTACCATTTTCAAACTCATCCAAAATATCATTGAGACCAATCTTCTGACTAAATTTCCTGAAGATTGGACAATTGTTGTGGCCCCTAGAGAGTAAACAAGGCAAATGTTGAAGCTACACAACGCATGACGGACGGAGCACATTGTGCTCAGGTGAGCTTAAAATAGAAAAAAATAATTTACCGTGGTGTGTGTAAGTAACAAGAGCATCCCATAACAGGTGACACGCTCAGCTGCGGGTGGAATTTTGAATAAATGAAAGCTTGTCAGATTTTTTTTTTTAGGTCATATTGTCCTTGACCTTTGACCTAGTGACCCAAAAATGGGTGTGGCATGTAGAACTAATCAAGGTGCACCTCCATATGAATTTGCAAAGTTGTAGGTTGAAGAGTTTTTATTTTAGAGCCAAGCCAATGTTCAAAACCTTAACAAAATGTTTAGGTTTAAGCACGACGCAGACAGCGGATGATGAGCTTGCTATGACAATACCTTGGGTTTTCTCAGAAAACAGCTGGGCTGAAAATTGCAATACATGCTTTTAAATTACAATGCAACATGATATATGTCTGGCTGTGATTATTTTGACCAACAGAGATCCAGTTAAGGTTTTGTGAAATTCTTTTCATTACTACCAGATTTTTCAAAAATAATTCTTAACTCTGAAATTTTATTCTTAACGTTACTATCAAGTTTTGCATAATAATTCTTAACTTTTCTTAATGACCTAACATAAATAGTAATGGGTGTCATCGTATTAGATCGTTTCTATAATGTCTTTCTTAACATTCTACTTTGGCTCACTTTACGTACAATATGTTAAAAGCGTGTTTTTTTGCACGCTTTGCAGTATTTTAGGACGTCCTCTGGGCGCAGCAATTTGTTTGACAGATAGCATGTACACGCCGTCTTTATTTGAAAAAATGCGATTCGTTAAACAAATCCAATAAGCATTCTATATAAGTACCGAAAAGATCTTTAATACGCAAAAAGAACTCAATAACAACAGCTATCAGAGAACAGCGCGCTCGACTATTCGAGTGCTTGACAGTATAACATAAGCCATCATGGTGAAATTGTTCATATTCAATTATATATTAGACGATCTTTCAAAAATAAAAAAAGGAAAAAACAAATTTTGGAGGGGGGGGGGTAGGGGAGATGGGGTGAGAAGGGGGTATAATGTGGGGTGTGGTAATTTATTGGATGATGTTTACAAATAAATAAATATATATACACTGCAACTCCAATTTAACGCTCTCCGTTATAACGCTGAATCCAATAAAACGCGGATGGGTCTTGGATCCCGTTTTTTCTCCAATCTTCCATTTCTGATTCAAATCCATGTTATGCAAGTTCATTTATTTTTAGACAATTCAAAGATGGCGGCGATCACATCTTGATTGCTTTATTCAACCGTCCCTTGAACCGATTTTAATCGCTTCGAGGTTAAACTACACTAATTGGTGTTTATCTGTTGTGTAATGCCAATAAAGGTGTGAAAAACTCGCGTGTCAGTGTTTATTACATGTTTTCCCCATCAGAGCGGATCGGTGCGCTTATTTCAATAAGTTAAGTGCAGGCGGGATAATTATAAAATTAAAGTTATTTAACACGCTCAAAAAATTCTTACTTTGATATGATTGCAGTTTGACTATATTCAAGGGATGGCTTTGAAATATTCTGCGCACAGTATAAAACAAGTACTGTCATTTCATTATCATTCTAGTATTAAGTCATTTAATCTTTCAGTTCGTGTACGAGAAATTAAATAAACCAGACGATATATAACATAAATGCTAACGTAGTGTAATTGTTTACAGAGATTCATTTTCATTTTTTCCCGGTATCAGATATTTCCCGGAAAGCACGTTTTTGCATGACGGCGTATGACGCAATAAAACATTTATTTGTTCATGTATCGTATTGCATGAAATCTAAATTCAAATTCGCTCGTCCAATGAAAGCTCTTCCCCATAATGCACTGTTTTCTTTACAATTTTGAAAATGGCGTATGCATATAGTTGTGTTTTGAAATTCATAAACATATTTATCGTCATAAATGTTTAAGATTATTATTTTTTAAGTGATGTTGTAACTCGATTGGATTATCGAATGAATAAGCACATCGGTAAGCGGTATGAATAAGTGTAAAAGGGGCCATAATTATGTCAAAATGCTTGATACAGTGGTCTGCTCTTGTTTATAGGTTGGGTCATGTTGGTTAACAAGAATGCAGCATATAAAAGCAATATGTCAAAGGATATAGGAAATATTTGGGGTAGAACGCAAACTTTTACATAGATTTATCAATAATATGCGTATTTTAAGAATACAAGTGGGCAATAATTATGACAACATGCTTGATAGAGTTGTCTGCTCTAGTTTATAGGTTGGGGTGATGCTGGTAAACAAGTATGCAAAATATGAAATGTCAAGGAACAATGAAATAAATGGGGTAGTACGAAAACTTTATTATTTGCTGCATATTCTAAGTGGAAAAGGGGCCATAATTATGACGAAATGCTTGATAGATTTGTCTGCTCTTGTTTATAGGCTGGGGTCATTTTGGTAAACAAGTATGCAAAATATGAAAGCAATATGTCAAGGGACAATGAAAATAATGGGGGTGGTACGATTACTTTAACATTTGCATGCTCACGCTAACGGAACGGAAACGCCGACGTGAGTAGGATATTTCCAATATATATATATATATATATATATATATATATATATATATATATATATATATATATATATAATAGTCGAGCTAAAAATCGATACGAACCGATGTAAACATACTATTCGTAACTTGATTTTGTAATTCATAACGGTACGACCAGATTTTTAAAATAAATACGTAAGCGACATGAAAATAATTCTTAATTACGCAAATACGACCCTTCTCTGGAGCTCTGAGGGTCCAACCAGTGTTTCCTTGACCTTGGGGTGGCATGTCTCTACACAATATCAAAATGCCACAAATATGAGGCATGTTTGATGTAAATTCTTCAAATGGCATTTGTCATATGGATGTGACAATTAAAATGGTGGCTCAAATATTGCACCTTCGAGTTTGACCTTGAACCAGTGTGAATACATAGTGTACTTCATTCTACACATTGTCTTGTAGCGGATCCGTGGTCTAGTGGTAACACACTGGCTTCACAATCCAGAGATCGCTGGTTCGATCCCCCGCTGCACCTAACCTACTAATTCGTCTTTCAAATGAGACGTTTAACCGAGGTGCAGTGTACTAGGTGCTATACACCGGGCACTAAAAGACCCAGGGTTCACCTCTGGAACGGGGTGTCTCCTGTATCTTGCACTATCCTACGTAACCAACTAACACGTCTTTCTGGGGGCGATGGCCATATGGGAGACAATCCCGCTGAACTCGATAAAAACAAACAACAACAATAACAACAACATTGTCTCAACGAACTTGATATTTAAATATTTAGAATTTACAACCTTTACAATAATTAAAAAAGGTCTAATTCCAGAAACAAGAAATCAATGATCCTTAACAAAACAGATAAGATAAAAAATTTTCCAATTTATTTCAAAATCTTCTTGCATGGTCAAGTTAAATATCAGACAAACTTAAATAATAGCTAAGATATCTTTTTCAAATTTGGGCCTTGCAAATAATTCAGGGGTCTGATTTTTTGCAAAACCATTAAGCATGTATCTAGTATGCTTGTCCCTTTACCTGTTTCACTTAACCTTACTTTTTATACACATGGGGCAGAGTTCAAAACTTTTAAAACTGGTTTGAAATGGGAGGAAATAATATACAAAGGACACATCCCAACACTCCAGCTTACCTTGCGCTGCAGGTGCCCTTGTAGTCTCTGTAATGCCTCGGATTCCCCACCACGGAACACGTTCGAGGACAAACCAGACGTGTCAAACCCTTCAAAAGACACAAACAAAAGAATTAATTATTTATTAAATCACATATGATACAAATTATGCTCTTATTTGATGGAGCTTTCAAAGTCAGTTATCTACAAAACCACATATGTTATGCTCTAAAGGTTATCAAAATTATTTTTATAATAATTTAATAAAAATAATATATAAATTCAATATTAAATTATTCAGTACAACATTTTTGTATGCATATTGATTTCTAAGTGTCCTGTATATCATCCAAGTAACTGAAGTGCAGAGCTATGGCATTCTCAATCAAACAAAAGAAGACCTCTCACAGACATTGGAGATTATTGAATCCAATTAAAGGACTACGATGTTTTTTAAATCATTTTGCAGCAATCATGACGAGTTTTCATACAATTTGTGAACAATGGTTATAGCAACATGTAATGTCTTATTAAGATGCGGGAGGTTAGTAAATCAATATTCAACAAAACCCAGCAACCAGTAAAACTAAATAAAAAGTCCCTTTTGGTTTATACTTGCCAACTTTAAAACTTCATGAAACAATTGCACGCAAAACATATAATATCACCAAATTAAATACTGATATTCAGCCTTTTTTAAGTGCACAGGAAAGAAAGAGTAAATTAAGGAAAATTAAAAAATTTGTCCTTATTAAACAATTATTAAGACCATAGTTATGTCAACATTACAGGCATTCAATTATACTCTTTGCGCAACATGATTATTCCCAATACCCTATCACTGCTGGAACAGCAAAAATCAGGCTTTCTTCTGGCATTTCTAGTCAACATAAAATTAGACATACATGCCAGAACTCTCGATCTCGGCGGGACAATCCTGCCTTTGGGCTCTTTGTCCCGGCATCCCGATACGAGACGATTTGTCCCGACATTCCTTAAAAGCAATGTAAGATCTATAAGTTCCCTATAAAATTCGTCTTTCAAGCTCTTTCTGGCTAAAACTTACCATCGCTAATCCCTTTGTTGCCCACAATTAACAACCCACTTCTACTTTTCAAGTGCACCAGTGTTGTTTTTGAAAACAGATAAATTTTGGGGGAGCATAAAAATCACTAAGAATCCACTGTGAACTTCACCTAGAGGCCAGCCGCATGGTTGTTGCAAGCGAAGTGTCGTCTTTATATGATGATAATTTATTTTGGAATTCCTTAATGTACACCTGTTCAACAAAGAACCTGCCAAAAGGTTCGCCATAACATCAATCCATGCATTCCGTTATTCCTGTAAAAACAAAAAATAACTCACCAAGGTCATCAAGGGAAGGGATCCCGTATTTGTCGTCATGGGCAAGCAATGTAGGGGTCTTACACTGACAAATTGTATCTAACGTAATTCGGTCCTCTGGTTTCGCTGGAGGGTCCAAACGCGAAAGAACGGACTGGAAACGCTTGAAGGTGAGGGGTGGGGTGCCATCGTTTTCACTGATGATTCTAAGAAGAAGACATGATAGTATTATTTTTACAGATTATATTTACATATGCTGGAAGTAAAAAGAAACATGCAATAAACTTTATCCGACATCTTGAATAAGAATATTGTAAAATTCAGATGGATGGACAAAGCAGCAACTATATGCTCACCAACTTTTATTGACCTGCTTTTTGGACTTAAATGAAATATTTTAGGAATTATTGTACATGTTCTTTGAAGTCTTACTAACTCAATACAACATTTTAACCCAGTTTCATTCAGAGCCAACCCAACTTTAAATGTGGAGTGTATAGTGTTAAACTATTCAGTATTCCTTGTAGACCTAAACAAGAGTGACAAGATGGCCCTAGTTTGCACACCTTTTTTACATGGCCTTGTTCATTCCCTTGTCAAAAAATTACCAACTTTCATACCAAACCCCACTTAAACCAACCTAAAACAGTGTTTATTCTGGGTTTTTTTTAATGAAAGTTGGTTTTTGTTAGTTAAAGCGAGTTTTATGTGCGTTTAACTGAGTTTAAAGTTGTTTATTTTAAGAAGATGTGTGTGTAAGCGAGTTTTTCCCTGATAGTTTTTTTTGTGTTTGGTAAGTGAGTCTTTTTAGTAATGAGTTGGTTTATGTGTGTTAAAGTCTGTCTTTTTGATTCAGATGCGGGTCTTTCATAACAGAAGTTGGTCTTTTTTTAAAAGCAGAAGTGGGTATAAGCGAGTTTAAGTTGGTTTTGTAAAAAATAATTTGAGAGTTGCAACGAGGCTAAAATACTCATTTTAACACACTTTTTTTTAATAAGTTGGTCTTTTGTTCATTAATGTAATTAAAAAATGAAACAATAATGCTTCAACTGGGTATTTTTTTCATGTTAATAGCCCTTTATAATAACAGTGTATTTTAAATGAGAAAGGTCTTTTGTATCAACAACAATGCTATTTTATAAATTAATATATCCTAAAACTCTTTAAATCATCAAAAATCATTTTGATGCTGTAAACAATAATAATATTATGTGGACTTGCCAGTATCTATTATATTTTCTTAACTTCAAACAAATAAGTGTGTGAACTTTCTTTCACTATGATTTAACTCAAATAAATAATTGTCTTCTACACAAAATATTAGCAGACATTTAAAAAGGTAATTATAATAATATGTATTATTTTATTATTATCTGCTAACACTATTCAGTATGTAATATTAAAATATTCATAATAAAATGAAGTTACCAGTGCTGTTTATTATGGCTATTCGAGAATTGTAATGTGCCTTATCAGTGGGTACATCTGAAGTAACGTACATTTGCGGCCATAAGTCGACCTAAAAACGCTCAAAAAAGACTTTAAAAGTCAACTCGACTTATGGATGAGGTACTAAATAAAATAAAAAATCCGTATTTCTGTGCGTTTTTTTTTTAAAGTAAAAAGTCTCCTGTTTAGGGTAAGGCCGTGTCGTATTTTACTTTTATGTCCGCCGATAACAAAATACTCATGTTTACATTGGTTTTTAATTCATTAATCTATTGGTTTTTAATTCATTAATCTTCGTAATAAGTCCAAATAAAAACACGTAAAAATAACTTTGAAAATATTAAACATTTGTGACATACGGTTAAGTGGCGAAAATTATATACCGCTATTTGTTGTATCGATACAGCGTCCGTTGTCTACTAAGAACAATAAAAAATCGACTGCTGACATTTGTGCCCATTTTAAGTAAATCTGTGTAAATACAAACTGTCAACAGGTGCATGTGTCTTTATGCCACCAATTAACGCTTTTCGGCCTTTTGCATACCATCAAAGCGTTATGTGTAGTGTTGGCATTCTTTTGATAATTTTCTTTATTGCGCCTAAAATAGTTCTCCGTTAATGATATGCACAACAGTTCTGCTACAAACAACTTCTGACCAATCAAAAATAATTACTCGATCGTTGGATACGCCTTTAACCAATCGTTATTGTACAACTTTACATGGTGTATTTTTTATTGGATAAAGGTTTGGTTTCGTTGATTTATTCGCAACTGTCCCACAATTAACGCGTAATGGTTTCGTAAATTAATAGATGTAATCTGAGTGAAGTCTTCATTCATTGTTTGATTATAATAATATTACGCACTCACCTTGGATTAATTTAAATATTCACATAATAATGGTACTTGACTATGTATGTAAACATATCGTGGCAATGTTCAACCACTTTGTGATCTGGAAAACCCCGAAGTATTATTATTGTATTACTCAAACATATTACACATCTGTGTATCCCTTTTTCTATAAGACTTATATTAAAATAGTCCTAGTTGGACTCTAACATTTAAAGCACAGATCACAAAGTCTAAAGACTCCAACAAACCCATTGCAGTATATACTGAACAATGGGTCTGGTAATGATGATGCCACATACAACAGTATGTGTGTTTTCACCATCTTTACTTATAAAAATTGGGCTATTCTTTCTCTCTCTCCTCCTTAAAAAACAAAACAAACAATAACATACAATAACAACATCATATTAATGATAATAACTAATAATAAGCACAGTAACATAACACAAACATAGTAATTTATAACTATAAAACAAGACCAAGTTCTTTTGGATTTATCATCCTTTTCTTTCATTTATATTTTTGCATATAAACTATTATTGTTTACATTTTCTTAAAGTACAACGTCAGCCGTGGGAAAATCTATTTATAAACGGATTGACCTACTTGCAATCCTAAATAAGAATTTTCGGCCAATCAGCGCCATTGTTTTATAAGTGCATCTACCAATAAAAACGCCGCTTTTTAACAGCGTTAGGCATTGTAAAGTACTGCGTCTTTCTAACGTTTCTTATAAAGACTAGATATTTTTAAACCAATAGATTTTTATTAAGGCACCGCACCAACACTGCAAAGTTTTATATTTATATCAATGGTACAGCCCAGTAAAATCGGGCTGTCCATTTTATGGCCGTTTTCGGCTTTTTTATGCAGAGTTTTATGTTAAGCAGTGTGCTCGGGCAATGGTTTATAACCGAAGTCCCGAGGGTAAACAATCCCATTAGTCAGACCTTGGATTATTAAAAAGTGTGATTGTACATATTAAATACACAATTACTTTCGATTATGTGCTTAGTATAAATAAGATAAGACGTTTTTCCAAGATGCAGAAAATATTCCTCGGGTATCTCGTGATTTACGAATATGAAACAGTCGAATAGGGAGCGATGCGAGTGTTGGTAAATTTCACGTTTTCCCCGCATAATTGCGAAAGCGTTGTTGATTATTTGTGAGCAAGCTACAATTATTTTGACCATATAATGAATTTCTGCGTTCAAGATTTCACCGAATTTTCAAATCAATAGCACTAACATTTGAATACAAAAATATCTGCTCATAATATAAATGCTGAAAGTTAAAACATGTTGTCGTAAAAATAAAATCCAAAACAAATATGTTCGTTGATCGTTTAATATAAAGACAATAATCATACGGCGCAATAAACGCACACAAAGTATCCGATTTTAAAAATAACAATGGAAAAAGATTAATGCAATTTTATGAATACATGCCCGTGATAATCGTGTTTTGTTTTTATAAATTCGATTTTTTTTTAATTTACATTCTTTTAAAATTATAATTATTTCTTTCCAGATTACAGCAATTTCTTTAGAAACGGGAATGCAATCACTAAAAACAAAGCAACATCATGCTTTTTTATTAACTATTTATCTATTTTGAATCCGCGCACATTAAATTAATTATGATCTGAAATATTTATATATTTCTTCTTTAATATTTTTTAACCAACTAATCATTTTTTATTTGAAGATGCGCATCGACTCGGCGTCATGTCGAGGATTGCGGCTTGCCTCGGCATGTCTCGGCGGACATATGCGAAGCTTCGCGGCGAAATGCGGCTTGCTGCTGCCTACTGACTCGGCTTCAACGGCCGACTCGGCATCGACTCGTTGCACCTTGCCGCCGCGGATCGCGAAATACGTTTGTTCCGCGTTGGCTGTACTGTATCTTAAATAAATGTTCATAAAAAGAATGAACACTGACTTTTTGGGTCCAGTTTAGTTCAGATATTTGGCCCGATACCCATTGTCAAAACGTATATTTTTTGATTTTGTAAAAGGAAATTCGATTTCTATGGAAGGGAATTTCCGCCAGTGCATGCATGCTGTTAAATGACATTCTTATTTGAACAACTGTCATGTGCATTCTGTAACATGGTAGTTGCATTTCGCCTAGTTACATTAGCTGTGCAAGCACTTCATATGCTTTTGTCATATTGATAAGTTTATATTTACTTCATATATATCTTTACTGCGTGTGTGTGTTATTGACAACTGCAGTTAACCTTTTGGACTTTGTATGAATACTTATTCTATCGGCGGTCTTTGCTTTACTATGTGCATTTGGCTATGTTGCTTCTGAATTTAACAAGCTGTTAATATCTTTGTGGATCTATATTTCTTCTTAAGTCGATTGCTAGTGCGTCTCTGATTAAGGATTAGTTGTAGGTTTTGCATACACCGCCATTATAAATAGTTCACGCTGCGAAAAGGAGAACCAGTATTCAAAAACATAATTCCAACGCAAATTGCAGCGTAAATTCCTATTGCCGGGAGATCACTCTAAACATCAAAATCAAAATCTCCGGTATCAATCGTGGAATATCGACTATCTCTGGAATCCTCCGTAAAAAATGCCTCATTTTAATACAATGAATATTCATTATGTCGAAATACCGTCTTCCAATAGCCTCATTTACTAAAATGCGGTAAGCGGGTAAAAACATAGCCGTCTACAACATGCCTAATGCGGCGACACGAATTACCATTAGCAATTTAATGTTGATGATTTTACTTTCATGACGCATATCGACTGTTTTGTTGAGAATCTCGAACATGTTTTAAAGCGGGTATATACGATCTTGTCAAATATTTAGTAATAAATATAAAATGTGTAAAAAACTTATTATACATATATTTCAATATAAACTAAAATAAAAGTTAAGAAGAACATGTGTCGAAAAATGCTAAATAAGCCAGATATTTAATTCTGAAATCGAAAAAGGCTGTACAGCCGAATTCGCCAGCATATATATCATGCATGTACGATGTGAATCTAAATTTAGTTTAACGGTTCATTTGAAATTTCTGCAGCGATATCGATTCATACGACACATGAACACTTACAAAAAAGACGAATGCGTCGGTTATTGTAGGAAAATAATTACGAATTATCTTCGTCACAATCGGCTCGGGGCGCTAATTTGTATTTGCTGTATTTTATGAAATTCGTCTTAAATGTATCATTTTTCTTGCATAGTGTGTGTTATTATAACATATTTGAATCAATATTTTACAATTCAGCACATATAAAAATCGTATATACCCGCTTTAAGAAAATGATAACATGGAAACATTAGGCATTTTTCGTCGAAAAAAATAAGACGATGCCTCACCCTCTAATATCATTTATTTGTATATGAGCTTCAGTCTGGGAAAACGTGGCCTAATGCTTATGCGTAGAGTGTCGTCCTAAATTAGCATGTGCAGTCCATACTGGCTAATTAGGGACAACCTTTTCCGCCTAGACTATATTTTCGATTAGAAAAAAAACTAAATGAAATTCGATAGGTACTTAAAACGATACTTAATACACGCATTAATTACATTTGTAATGCACAATGATATCATATATATAATTAAAGTAATAAACATAAATTCCAATAATTACTTAAAAATTGAAAAGGCAACTTGTCATTCATATGACCCAGTGTATTAAAACTATTACCGAAAGTGGTTACAGCAGGCATTACAAGTATAATCAATTATAAGCCTATACATGAGTGTCAAGCTGAATGAGTTATATGGCCAATAAAGGGATACTAAATACACATGTTAATATCAACTATAACTGGTTTACCATTGGTTCAGATCTATTTTGTTAGTTTAATATTGTATTGGCAGGTTTAACGCCTGTGGAATTTATGTGCGAAAATATTTTTTTAGGATGCGGTTTCAAAATCATGCTACTTGACTGCATTTAAAATATTTACGGTTTTCCAGGAAAGATTTTCGAAACCGAAAAAAAAGAAACTCGTTATTTAATTGTATCTATTCTTTTTATATTAAACGCTAGGAAAATCTATCGACACGCCTCATTTCTCACAAGCGTTAAAGTGAGCCTTGTTCTGGACAAACTGGACCGAATTCAAGTTCTTAAAGTGTCATCAGAGACTATGCTCTGAAGAGCGCATAGGCTAATCTGGCACAACACTTTCCGCCACTATGATATTTTTCCTTTAAAGTAAGTATTTTCTAAGCTAAATCCTGTAATGATTCGGCCCCTATAAACCTGTGCGGAATGCGCCGGCTAGTCTGGGTTGACAATCTAGGACTGCACAAGCTAGTCTGGCGCAACATTTTCCGCTTTTATGGCACTGTTCCTTTAAAGGAAGCGAACATCCAGTTAAGGCGTAAAATTTCGTCCCTGTTTAACCTGTGTTGCCTGAGCCGGCTAATCTTGAATAATACTCTAGGCATATGCGCTTTTAGAAAACGGGGTTTAATGAATGTGCGTAAGGTGTCGTCCCATATTAGTCTGTTCAGTCCGCATATGCAAATGTCCACCCGTACCTTCGGTCGTTCCTACGTTTGTCCGTGCGCCCTTTCGTCCTTTATTTAATCCGTCCGTTCGTCCGTCCGTCAATTCGTTCGTCTGGAACACTATTTAAACTTGCTTTAGGTTGTTCGTTCTGCAGTCGGACGTTTCCGCTGACCGGGTTTCTTGACTGTATTGTGCCGTGAAGTTCATAATGCCTTCGTTCGTCCGTGCGTCCGTTCGTTTGTCTCTTCTTTCGTCCGTCCGTTCGTTCGTCCCTTCTTCTGTTCGTCCGTCTGTTCGTTCGTTCATTCGTTCGTCCGTGTACAGTTTCCGCTTGCAGCTGACAGTTTGTTCATTTAATACAGGTTATTGTACAAAACTTTTGTTTTCGGCTTCTTTTTTGGCTACAGTTTCCGCTAGCGGCTGAAAATTTGTCAAATTAATGGAAATAGTTCACCGTGTTCTGTTTCTGGCTACCTTTTGGTCACACGTTTAAAATGGCGCGATGGAGAAATTTGTTTGGGTATATATGTAACAACACCGTGCATAAAATTTACATTTTTACGAACACGAACGATAACTACCGAAAATTAATAGAAAAATCTGGTTCCCAGTTTCTTTTATGAATTCACTATTACTAATGCGTTCGTCTTAATGCAGTCGGCATTCGGCTTACCTTATGTGAGCTGCTGCCTTGTGCTTAGTCATTTCGCTTAGTAAAACTTACAATAAATATGCATTTTCACGCATTGCTTAGTATTAAAATGATGATAGTTAAGCAACAAGAAGATAGGCACATGGACTTTTTAACAGAAATGATTCATTTGTCATTTACTCGCAAGAATACATGATTTGCATACATCGAGTAAACATTTAAACGAAGTATGCAAGTAATGTAACACTAACTGATACAAAAAAGCATAAACACGCAAGGAAGACGCAGTTATTTTGAAACAAATAAAACAAAGCAAAATGCAATTGTCATTTAGCAACATGCATGTAATCGCGGGTATTACCAATTGTAATATATCAACATGGTGTTGTCATGAAGTGAACTACAATTGTCATTGAGCAAAATGAAATTGTAATTTAGCAGCATGCATGCACTGGTGGATATTCCCTTCCATAGATTTCAACCGAAAATGACCACAGTAATTGCGTTTTGTAAATATGACAATGCCTTTTTTATAGGGATGGCAACGAATACCGATTTTGGTATTCGAATATTCGGTCATCCTTTCGAACGAATATTCGGATATTCGGTCAACATCTGTTGGAAAAAAGTCAACTTTGTTTACCGTACCATTACTCCAAGAATTCTACTTTCGTTTTTACCGGAAGTGCACCGGAAGTGACTAAATATTGACACAGCATTGCCGTCGATAATTCGAAGCTGATTTTGTTGATTACTTTTTATTGTTAAAATTAAATGACAAAAACTGTTTTTAAACTATTAATATTGTACATCAACAATAGAACGAGGAACATAATATTACATGACGACAAAATAATTACATGACAAAACTGAACTTAAACGAATTATGTACATAGCCACAACACACTTTGAACCTGTTTAACAGACTAAACAGTAAGTCTTTTAAAGTTGCCACGTTTAAAAGTTACTTGGATCGGCGACTTCTTATCGGATGATGTCGTGAAATACTTCAAAGCAGCGGAAGGCGTAGGTGGCATTTTGCTTGGACAGAGATTTACTTTATGCGTGTAGCAATTGTAATATTTTCAATTAAATGAGGGCGAACTACCAAAAACATTTCTTTAAGTATAATACCTGATTGAATATTGAGTAATTAATTACAGTTTGGACCATACGACACGCAAATACTCGTTAGAGGTTGATTAAATTATTTTCTAAAAGCTTTTTTGATTGGACAACGTGATTCTACCATACGATTTCTTTGTTTTTCACACCAAGTCGGCACTTCCTTCACTCATTTAATCTTGGATCATTTTAAATGTAATTCGAGTTATTAGATCAAGACGGGTCGGTGGTTTAATTGCCATACGGTCTTATTCGTTTTTTACACCAAGTTGGCTTTTCCTTTACTCATTTAATCTTTGATAATTTTAAATGTAATTCGAGTCATTGGATCAAGTGCAGGTCGGTGTTTTGATTGCCGACGCGATTTGCACCTATCATAATTTTGACACAAAGTGGCTGTCTTTGTTAGGCAATTAGCGGGATTTATGACCGGTATACTGTCATCACCATAGCGACGCATTATCGCGCGTAGCAGGAATAAACATTGTGACACGAGGAACAACTTTTTTAACAATGTTTGAAGCAAATTTCACGAATACAAAGTCTTTGAAATTACTCGATTTTTTTATTTTTCTTCCGAATATTCGATTCGGAACACTGTATCCGAATATTCGGTCCGGGACCGAATATTCGGATATTCGGATATTCGTTGACATCCCTACTTTTTTATTATAAAACCTATTGTGTCCACAGTCACGTTTAATGTTTATACCAAAGATGAATACAATCTGAATAGATATTCCCTTAAGTCCTAATTGTAACATCCCCATCAGAAGGGCCCCACTAACTTTCTCTGTAAGATGAAAAAAAACAATAACTAAAAGGTTGGAAAAAGTCTCCATTAACATTTAAATTAGGACTATATTCGTGTGAGCTCTTCTCCATTACAGGAAGATAGCATGTTCTGCAGGGTTTTGAAAATCCTATTCATTTAGACCTTTGAACTTGAAATGTGACCTTGTTATAAGGACCTGGGTCTTAATGGCAAACAATGACTGTCAATTCTGCTAAGGTATTCTAAAACATCTATGCTGGACGATGTTGCATTCAGTACAGTATTATGGGTTAGTTTCTTATATAAAGTATATGGCCTTGAACTGTAATCTTGACACTGGGATCCGGTTATTGCCTTCAACAGTGTTCCACCATCCTTGTTGCTTAATTGAAAAGCCATCCATGCTTGACAAAGAAATGCTCTGCAAAAAAGTTATGACCTTACACCTTGAACGGTTACTTTTTATCCTGTGTGTAAAATGATATTATAAGATATTTTGTCACTTCTGCCAGATTAAATGCCGAACAAAGGTATGCACTGGACAATGTTTTCTGTACATGTATTTGACCTTGTACTGTTACCATAACCTATGAACCTGGTTCAAAACCTTACACTCCAGTTATTTAAAGATCCATCCCTGCTAGACCAAGTGAGAGGGATTGATTTCTTATATGAAACATTTAACTTTGAACTATGACCTTGGAATATGAACGCTAGTTTTTTACATCAACAACGTCAAGTCATCCACATGGGAAGCGTGGGAGTAATATTTTTATAATTTTTTTCCAGAGAGCATTATACTTTTTAACTTATGTTCAAGTTTTTTAATGGCGTTTTTAGGTCTGCTGCTAATTACTGTCATGTTAACGCCCAGTTTTGCCGAATAATTTGGAGACTACGTGAAGTCGAACCGAGTCCATTGTTTAAAAGATATAGGGAATTGTTTTCATAATAATCTTCAATATTTTATTACATAGGATTACTTACTTATTAAAAATGTATTTGTACATATAACAAGAGATGTGTTTGTCAGAAACACAAAGCCCCCTACTGCGCCGCTTTGATACATGTTTTTTTACCTCTGACCTTGATGGATGACCTTGACCTTTCACCACTCAAAATGTGCAGCTCCATTAGATACACATGCATGCCAAATATCAAGTTGCTATGTGAAGGGACATAGAAGTCATGAGCATTTTTCGAAACCTAAACGCGAAACCTAAGCGTAGTGTGACGGAAGGACAGACAGACGTCCGATCACTATATGCCCTCCCTCGGGAGCATTAAAATTAATATCATTTTCGTGAACATCAGTCCGGCCTTATTGTAATTCAAATTGGTCACAAAACAGCAATTATTTTTATAGGTACAAGTACATTGATTGTCCTCAACATTATTAGCAAAAGTTACACGCTTGAATGTTATTATTATATACATAGCTTAGTTTAAACCTTATTATTGAGACATTTTGGAGTATTTTTTATGGTAGAATAAGTACTTGGTGTTTTAAAGGGATCTTTTCACGGTTTAGTAAATTGACAAAATTGAAAAAACTTGTTGCAGATTCGCAAATTTTCGTTTTAGTTATGATATTTGTGAGGAAACAGTATTACTGAACATTTACCATAGTCCAATATAGCCATTATATGTATCTTTTGACGATTTGAAAACCTAAAAATTATAAATCGTTGCAACGCGAAACGATTGAATAATTTGGAGAGTTCTTTTGTTGTCGTTTAAATTTACGAAACTACGAAGATTGCTAATATAAGGTATAAAATACTTAAACTGCCTATACCCGGCGGAATAGCCGAGAGGGCTAATACGTTTTTACTTCAGACTAACTCCAGGACTCCGTGGGTCACTGATTCGAGCCCTGGTACCGGCTACTGTTTGTCTTTTTTAAATTTTATTCTTGATTTTTTACTGGAGCTTTTAAGATCCAATGTTTACATTCATCAATATAAAGCATTTAATGACAAACTTCAAAATATGCCAACATTTGTGAAAAGGCCCCTCTTATAGAAGATTGAGAGAATGCTCCTTGAGAAGGGATTTTAATCTCTAACCTACTGATCCTTAAGGAAAACCATATCCACTGCAAAACAATATAATATTAAGAGACTGCAAAAAGACCTGTTAATGATTCAGGTAAAAAGATATTTTCGAAATATTAAATTTAATGTGACGATTTTCAATTTAAAAGGAATTCCTAATATATTAAATAATTTTGAATCAATAAGGATTCTTATTTAAAATTATCCTAGTTACTTAATTAAATAACTTGTCATACTACTAGCAGCTTTTATCTTAAATTACAAAATATAATGTTAAATTATTGCAATCACATTTCACAATAGGTGAGATTATTTACATCTATACACAACAACATTTAATGGCAATAAAGCTCTTTACTAAGCTTTCAACAAATCAATATCATAGGAATAAATCTAGCCTAGTCGGAGGAAGTTATTGTGGAAGTAATTATCGATATTATCGGAATGCGCACTGCAACAAAATATAACCATCATCGTCTCATAGCAGGCATATAGCAACAATAGAAGATACAGCTTACATGTATATAAAAACTGTTTTGTAGGCATAGCAACCAGGCATATTCTGAGTCATTGAATGTATTACAAAATTATAAATACCATTATGTACACTGCATGCATTTGACTTAACTTCAAGTATGGTAATATTTCCAGACATTGAGTAGCTACTTCCTTTTCTTACCACTACCAACGAAAAAATTCAAGCAAAAATCTCTGAAATTGGTATAAAAAAGTGCAGTAAAATCTTCAGATTAGGAATTACAATGAATTAATCAATTGCTTAGAACTTAATAGCACAAACCAACCTTAATATTCTTTTACATTCCTTTTTTTTTGCTGAAATGTTTTGTTTCAGTGCTTATTATAATTGTGCACATAGATGCATTTTATCTTTTTTTGGTGATTGTATGCACAATAATTGGGAATTTTTATTCCACAATTGCGTAAAGTCCCTTCAATGGGCACTTTATCAAGAAGGAAAAAAATGTTTATTTACACTGTAAACACACTCCTACCTTGAACAATTTTGGAAATACATCCTCAGGTTGTCCTCTCACCACGTACAGACGGGAATTTAATTTCCGCAGACTAGAATCGAGATCTTCAAGACACTGTAGCAGAAATCTGTCAAAGGACAAAACAAAAATTTCTACAAAATTGAAAGGGCAAAACTTAAAGCTTGCTTGCCTTCACATATTCTTCCACAATTTTACAGGTTTTTTTTATTGTGTGAGCGAATAAAATCCAAGTGTGAGTTGAAGTTTGTAGAAACATAATACAAAAAACAAATTTTTTTTACTTTAATAGCAATTAGGTCACATTGAACTTAAACACAGTAATCAAAGCATCAAATGCTGAAAAATTATGATGTTAAGGCTTTAGTTAAAGTGTTTTAAATGCTCATTTTGCATGTTTTTCAAAGCTAGTTATAAAACATATTTTTGAATTAGCATTGCATTGAAATGTTGAGAGTCAGATTTGTGAAAGAAGATAGAAATGATAAAATGTCCAATTCTGTTATTAGAAAAAAGGATTCGTCTTCTATGTGATTATCAGCTAAGTGTGCATTGTTTGCTTTTTTATTGATGATAAATGACATCAATTTTGTTCATACATGTATTCACTAATATTTAAATTTAAAGGCAAATAAACAAGAATAAAGTCTTATAAAATAACTTATAATGTTAGTCAAAATGTTTAAAAATAAAAACTGAAATCAAAGTACCTATTTCGATAATAAAGAAATACATTATTTGTCACATCTTTAAAATATAGGACTAAATAAATAAAATTTCTGGATTTATGTATTGTCTGTTATGATTCTTCAAGCACTTACTACTAGTCCAAGTAAACCTTTTCTCTGATGCACGTTGCCATACATAGGAATATAAATTCATTTTAACATCAAGTCTCTTCTGACTTATAATTATTTAACTCTAGATCTCAACTTTTTAAACAACATACAAAATAAATAACATTCAGTTTAAGGCAAAAAAATCACTGAAGGTTCAGTTGTACACTTAAGTATTCAGTACAGAAAGGTCACAGTAGCGAGAAAGTTGTCAAAGCATTTAAAGTAACTGATAGTTATATGTTTTACTATTTTATCAAAATGTGCACATGCGCAATATAAAAATAATAATATTAATGACCACTTTGTTGACATCTCGAAACTTATTAAAAAGACTAAATTTGCTGAACACGATTTCCACTCCCTGAAAACAAATCTAAACTCTAAGCTAGAATCTAAGCATTTCTCTGTTCAGTTTATTACTACATTAGAAGTTAGTACTTTAATTAATCAACTTCATTCAAACAAATCTGCTGGGGCTGATGGTATAGGGCCCAGCATTATTAAACTTTGCAAAGAATTCATTATACAACCAATCACTGCTCTTATAAATAACTGTATATCACATGGAACCTTTCCCGACATGCTTAAAATTGCAAACGTAATACCTTTATACAAGGGTGGATCGGTAGAAGGTCCAAATAATTATAGACCAATATCACTTTTATCTACTATATCTAAAATATTTGAAAAGCATATAGCTAAACAATTGCATATATATCTAGAATCTACAGGTCTATTAAACAAAACTTAGTCGGGTTTTCGCCAATATCATTCTTGTCAAACAGCATTGATTAATATAGTTGATTCATGGCTTAAACAAATTGATAATGGAAATCTGGTAGGTACAATTTTCTTGGATTTTAAAAAAGCATTTGATCTTGTGGACCATAGGGTTCTGTTACACAAATTAAAACTCATTGTAATGATAGGTCATGCGACCTATTTTCTTCATATCTCCGCAATCGATTTCAGTTTATCAAAGCAGAAAACGCTAACTCTGCTTGTAAAAGCATCATTGCTGGTGTTCCCCAAGGATCTATTTTAGGACCTCTTCTATTTCTTATTTACGTTAATGATCTTTCGCTAGATCTTACATGTGATTCTGCAATGTATGCTGATGATACAAAATTGCACACTGTGGGAACAAATATTCAAACACTTCAAAATAAGCTACAAACTAATAACATGATTATTAATCCACTAAAAACTACTTGTATGGTATTAGGGCCAAAAAGGAAAGCTCAAAACATAACAGATCTAAAACTTAAAATTTCAGATACGGTGATCAAAACTGTAAATTGTCAAAAACGTCTTGGCCTTTATATTGACAATACTCTATCTTGGAAACTACACATTAACAGCGTTTGTTCAAAAATGTCATCACGAATGTTTCTTTTGCAAAAAATAAAACCATATTTAGCCCTTGAAATGCGTAAGCTCTTTTATAATGGTTATATCTCACCTATATCCGACTACGCATGCGTTACCTGGAGTTCAGCGGCAAAAACGGAAATTAATAGAATAGTCAAAATACAAAAGCGTTGTGGTGCACATATTTTATATAAAAAGTTCAACACTAATTCAAAAACACTATTTAAAGATCTTAAATGGTTGACTTTCGAACAGCGTAATCACTATTTCACGTCAGTTATTGTATTTAAAGCATTTCACAATCAAACCCCAACATACATACGTGACCTTTTGACACCTTCACAAAATAATCACTATAACTTGCGATCTTGCGAAAAGGGGGATTTAAAGCTAGTGCGAATACCCAAAACAAACTATTTCAAACAATCGTTTGAATTTTCTAGCAAAACAATTTGGAATTCGTTACCCCAATCTATACGTCAAATAAACAATTTAATTACATTTAAGAACAAATTAAAAGCTTATCTTTCTTCCACACTTTATGCAATAAACTGAACACGCTTCATGTTGTTTTAGTAAATAACATAAGTTTAATGTTTAAATACTGTTCTTGCATAAATGGTTATTGTAGTTTTATGTCTGTCATTTGTTTTTAATTATAATATATATCATTATATGTGCATGCATATATGATTCTTTATGTTTTGTTCTTATTGCTCAAGATGAAATATGATGTATTTGTTGTAAATTGAATCTTGTTAGAAGACCTTGTTGAAAATAAGAAATGTATTATATAAATTGCATATTATGTAATTTCATCTGATGTATTTCTTAACAAGTCTATTTTCTTTAAATAAAGATTTTATATATATATATATATACATGTATCATTACATAACAACCAAAAGCGATTGAGGCGAAAATAGGTCAAGTTGACAATTAATGAACGATCGATTTGCATAGTTCGTGCTACACACGTAAACAGAGAATCCCATTCTAGTGAAAGTACCGATATGTTATCTCAAATCAAAATAAAGAAAGTAAATACAACCTCCATCGATTTATTCCAAATTGCGAAACATCTCCGTGCGGATCCAAAATGTAAACACACCGAAACGAACTTGCGCCGTCCAATGCTTCCCTCAGCGAGGGATTATCGTGTAGTCGTAGACCTTTCCTGAACCAATGTAACAAATTCCGTTTGGGCTCCTCATCCATAATTTAAAGCGGGTATATACGATTTTTTATATGTGTTTAATTCTAATATATTGATAAAATATGTTACAATAACACAAAATAGGCAAGAAAAATTATACACTAAAGCCGAATTTCATAAAATGCAGCAAAGACAAATTAGCGCCCCGAGCCGATAGTGACGTACATATTTTCTTACAATAACGGAAGCATTCGTCTTTGTATTAGGATCGGAGATGGTGTTCATGTGTCGTATGAATAGATATCGTTGCAGAAATTCAAATAAACCGTTAAACTAAGTTTAGATGCACATCGTACATGTATGGTATACATGCTGGCGAATTCGGCTGTACAGCCGTTTTCAATTTCAGAATTAAATATCTGGCTTATTTCGCATTTTTCGACACATGTTCTTCTTAACTTTTATGTTAATTTATATTGAAATATATATATAATAAGTATTTTACACAGTTTATATAAACTCATTAATATTTGACAAAATCGTATATACCCGCTTTAATATCGAATAATTTACGTATATTTTTTACGATAATTTACTTGCAGACGAATGACTTCCGCTCCTGTTCACCATTTACGTCGAGTCGAGAATGGATTCGTTTTTTTTTGCTATATAGGATACGGCTACAGTTGGCCGTAAAGAGGCGGCCTCACCTCAAAGTAGTCGTATTTCCAAGATGCCTGTCAAGTCTTTCAAAGAATGCTGATTCGCTGAAGGGAACGAATTATTAAAGCGGGTATATACGTTTTTTTATATGTGTTTAATTATAATATATTGATAAAATATGTTACAATAACATAAAATGGGAAAGTAAAATTATACATTAAAGCCGAATTTCATAAAATGCAGCAAAGACAAATTAGCGCCCCGAGCCGATTGTGACGTACATATTTTCCTACAATAACCGAAGCATTCGTCTTTGTATAAGGATCGGAGTTAGTGTTCGTGTGTCGTATGAATAGATATCGTTGCGGGAATTCAAATAAACCGTTAAACTAAGTTTAGATTCACATCGTACATGTATGGTATACATGCTGGCGAATTCGGCTGTACAGCCGTTTTCAATTTCAGAATTAAATATCTGGCTTATTTCGCATTTTTCGACACATGTTCTTCTTAACTTTTATTTTAATTTATATTGAAATATATATATAATAATTGTTTACACATTTTATATAAATTCATTAATATTTGACAAAATCGTATATACCCGCTTTAACGCGAAGCATGCCCTGTTCATTGTGACTTCATAGCGAGCTGCGATTTGATTGGTTTAAATCTGACACTAGATTGCAATTTATAGATTCTGCGCGGAAATGTTCGAGATTCGACTCACGTCAACCAAAGAACTTATAAAATGGAAAAACATGTTCTCTCTGAGGTTCTATTTTAGGAAATGCCATCCGTCGACATAACGTGCAACACCAAAAACAGTTTGGAAGGAAAAGTAATATGTAAATGTTAGCAGATATATTATTGATAAAATACCGAGATGGCATTTAATATAGAACAGAACAGTTTATTATGACTATATCAATATAAAGGTAATATTATTATAGGTGCTACCTAGTTAACGGGCAAAAGCTTTTTATTTTATTTTTTGATAACCATGTATTTTTTAATAAATATATGGACATGATTGTGTTCAAAATATTATTATTGTTGCAATAATTAAGTAACGCATTAAAAAAAACAATCTTAATACGAGTTACATGTTCTTAGCTAAAAGAGCTAGCGTTTCTATTCTAAGCAATGCGTAGAACATACAGCAGCTAAAGGTTGAGTGTTAGGTAGACAGTTTACCCACGTGCTCACCTTGCTCGAACTTCCGATTTGCTTGTGGTCTCTCCGAACAGCTAGTTTTGTATTGCTATATACTCAGTTAATGTCGCTTGCACGAATTTGCGAAAGTCGACGTTTTTTATTTTAAAAAATGTTTGCACATTTTAGGTCACGATTGTTACATGTTAGGTTGTTTGTTTGTCTTGAACGTTCTTCAAGACGCATAAAGTTGCTAATTGAAAAGACAGGCTTGATCATTTATAAAGGGCTCGCGATACTTAGTGTTGTTTTACAGTTGTTGGAAATTCGTGAGGGTTTGAGTAAAATATAAACATTAGCACTTTGCAACAGCATTCTAAAATGAGTGCCTAAACGCAAAGTAGCAATTACATGCGCTTAAAGAAGTTAATCAATACCAAATAATCTTACATCATATTACAATTAAGCACAAACTAACGAGTAAAACTCGCTGTGTAATATTCACGTGGTTTGTTCATGCTTGTATAGTTCGTCAAAAAGACAATATTCGATATCAGTTGTGGCATCACATATCTAACTTCAATCGAAACCATAATCACGAGAAACCATAAACATGAGAAAAGTTGTTTTGACTGTACTGCTGCATCTAAATAAGCCGCATTGTATGGTAAGATTGATGAAAGCTATATGTTTGTGAGTGGACATACTTTTAGGTGAATAAAGATGTTCCTATAATAGTTAGGTTACATTGTTACCGCGTTTGTCAGAATTATATCATGTGTGACTATGCTTAATAAATTGCATTTAAATAGGCTCAACACAATCAACATTAAAATATTCTGCTGGCCATTGAAAGTAAACACGTTGATCCAATGTTCGACTTGCTCGAAGTTTACTTATCGGTACAAAGACATGGTTAACTAAGTGTTTTTATTTATTATGTTACATACACAATAAATAATTGATGCATAGCAACGAGACGACACATGGATGAAAGATAAAATTGGACAGCACTACTTAAGTTGAGTACTGTAAGTTTTATTTTGATGTACTTAAACTCAATGCCTTTCAAATACTGATAACACACCACTTCATGTTGCGAATCACTCAAGATGAGAGTTCTTTTTATGCGTCTGATCCTAGGTTAAATGATTGATTCTCTGTACGCGGGTAGAACGTCGGTCAGATGGGTGATGAAGCTTTATTTCAATGATTAACTTGAAATGGTCTCCAATTACCTGGTTTCAAATCCTCCAGGTCCATGCCAGAACAGAACAGAACAGAACATATCTTTATTTAACTCAAGTTACAATTGCAACATATGAGTATACAGAACAATATTGTCATATGCCGTGTATTGCATGGCGATGTTTGTTTCAGACGAACTATTAACAATGGCCTTCAAAATCGGCCCATGCTTTTCATTTGGTCCTTTTGCAGTGCGACTAAATATGCACAAGCCCTCTAGTCTATCAGCAAGATGGGTTGAGGTGTACCACCCAGGGGGGGCAAAAAACCACCTATCTTACTTGATTGAATACTCAATATAAAGAAACAAAATGTGTGATAACAATCTCAGTTGGGCAACTACAAGTTATTATTGAGCTGTTTCAATGGCAACCGTCATGCTTTGACTAAATAGCTTGTTTAGCTAGTATAATTCTCAAATATTTCTTAAAAATTGGTTCAAGACAAAAAAGTTTGGCGTCAAAATGAAGATTATGATTATTACCTAGTATGATCTGCAGTTAAATATGCAAAATTAGAACATTTGCGTATCTATGAATATTAATGAGATTTCAAGAAAAGTTCCTAAAAACTAGCGAACCGCCACAATAATAGGGTCAATATATGAAAAAAAACTTCAACCACCAAAAAAATGCTACAAAAGGTATTTTTACTGAACCTTGTTTGGTAGAAGCTTCTTTAAAACATATCTAATTTTTACCACAATCGGACCCCCGGAAAGTTTTTTTCAAGATGGCCGCCAAGATGGCCGCCAATTCCTATTTAAGATCACAACTATGTAACTATGCAATCAAATTTGATGAATTTGGTGTATATTCCTAAGTTTCGAGGGGCAAAGAACACATAAAGATCATCAGACATTGTTTAAGTGTACAATAGTACTCACAAATCCAACATGGCGTCGAAAATGGCCGCCAAAACCTATAGTTGATCATAACTGTGTAAATATCCACTAAAATTTGATTATTTTGATGGATTTATATCGGTTTTAAGGGGCAAAGAACACATTTAGATCATCATACATTGTATAAGTTTATTATATTACACCCAAATCTAAAATGGCGTCCATAATGGCCGCAAAGATATCCACCAAAACCTATTAATGATAATAACTATGTAATTATCCACTCAACTTTAATGGGTTTGGTGTTTATACCTACGTTTAAAGGGGCTAAGAACACATAACGATCATCAGACATTGTTTAAGTTAACAATAGTACACCCAAATCCAACATGGTGTCTAAAATGGCCGCCAAGATGGCCGCCAAAACCTATTAATGATCATAACTATATAAATATCCACTCAAATTTGATTATTTTGGAGGATATACATAGGTTTCAAGGGGCAAAGAACACATTAAGATCATCAAACATTGTTTAAGTTTACTATATTACACACAAATCCAACATGGCGTCCAAAATTGCCGTCAAGATGGCCACCGAAACCTATTAATGATAATAACTATGTAACTATCCGCTCAGATTAGTTGATTTTGTTGTCTGTACAAAGCTTTTGTGGGGTATATAAAGAACACATTTCGATTGTCAGACATAGTTTAAGTTTATTATGTTACACAGAAATCTCACATGGCATTCAATGACACAATACAAAGGACCACAAGTCCATTTCTTTTGACGTGATGCTTGTTATGTGAAACGCCATAGTTTGGAATTGCCGCAATTTCTGGATTTTGACAAGAGGATCGATATTTTTCAGCTTCAGGTAACACTGAATTGGCAGGGAATGATGCGTATCTTGCATCAGCAAAGCCAGTACCGATGCCCTGAGCTGTTGTCAGTCAAATTCTTGCCTATGATTGATATGTACAATGGGGACAAAGCGTGCATTCTGTCAACATAAGTCTTAGTTTTCAACCTTGCCACAACCTTTACATCATTGTAACGTTTGACCATCCCTTGTATGGGAAAGCTGCCGAAATCATCATTGATGTGCCACAAAGTAGTTGAAAATGTTGTTCAGAATTTGGGATGTTTCATAAGCGTATGAACTTGCGGGGGGGAGGGGGGGAAGAAACCGCTCTCAAAAACATAGTTGAGGCTGTCCATGGAGAAATACAATTGTGCACATTGTGACACAAAAAAATGTCCAGAGGGCTTCACGGGACCATCTTCTTGTTCAAAATGCATACACAGCCAGCTTTCAGCCGAAATCACCAAGGAAGATCCAGACATTCAGATGCTGCTGGATCATGCCAAGGATTTGTACTCTTCCCTTTTGAGGGGCAAAACGAAGCTAGCAGATGATACGTTATGCGATTTTTATCAAACTTGAGAGGGCTACAAAGAAGTAGAAACATGAAATTGCCCAGACCACAAAGTCAAGCATAGAATGGCTGAATTATAAGCTTATGATTAACAGTTCAAGGGTGTTGATAAAAGCATATCGTACTGGGTGTTGGTTGATGCATTAGGCGGTGCTTAATTTGCTAACCATCTTTGTTGGTAATTCAGACACAGATTACAACCTGATTACCAGCTGACCCTACTCTCAGAAACATGGTCAATGGGATTGTGGCTGGGTCACATGTGACTGTTCATGCAATTGAGGCGGTTGGGAAAACGATCATAAGAGATATCATAGGAAAGTCGGTCTTTGCTTATAAATTCTCGAGAAAATACAGAGCCAAATCTCTTTGGAATAGCTTGACTGTTAATATTGCTTCTGGCAATGCTTTTGATCCTGCTCTTCTGTTCCAGCGTTTTCTGGTGGTGTCAAAATATGGAGATCCTTCCCTTGCAGTCCTATTGTCTGAGCTGAGCTCCCATCCCGCTGCCTTCTTTGAAGCGAAGAACATGCTTTGTACAGCAGATAAGACTCAGATCGCTCAGGCAATTTGAGAGTATGCTGTAGAAACATCATGTGAGGCTGTGATAAACTGTATTCATAAAACAGATGCATGATGGTGACACTTTGCTGCATCGTTAACCACGGAGAAGGGCGATTCATATTACGCAATAGCCGAGTCTTATGTAGATTCGGTGAAAGGTATTACGGACAAGCGACAGTGGGGTTCGATGGCTACGAAGACGGTGATTATAACAAAGACAAAACGCACCGGAAATGTGAATCATATTGTGAGTTTCAGCAAAGAAACAGAATGCTCATGTAAAATAGGAAGACATTTTGTCTCGTGACAGAAACAAGGCCGGCATGATTGCTCCGATCAGCACAACTCTGACTAAATGGGATGCTATGTTGTTCTGTCCTCAGGGTATGCAGAGGTTCAAATTGTTCAATACAGTATAACCATCCCGTCGTAGCACCACACGTTTGTGGGCGAGGATACAGATTTGCTGATCGTGCATTACTCCGAAAGGGAAAATAAGACCATCTACTTCCGCTTTTATGTAAATAAATAGTCAAAGGAACGCAAAGTGTATAATATCAACCTCAGCGGCTTTTGAAAGAATTCGTGCTTATTCAGGCTGTAATTAATCTTCAATGATTTTCAGCAACGGTAAATAATCAAGTCCACAGAAGTTAGTATAAACTTATCCTATCATGAAGTCATGTGCTGGTTCATTCTCTCTTCCAAATGTCGTAAATTGGATTTTATGATTATTCAACTCCTTTGTGATAACCTTAATTCGATTAAAGTGTTTCTTGTCTCCTAAACTATGGCATTTTACATAACAACCATAACGTATTAAAGTAACATGTTATGGACTTGTGGTCCTTCGTAATGTGTTTATGGCCATTTTGGACGCCGTGTTGGATTTCTGTGTAACATAATTAGCTGACATTTTGTCTGATGATGTAAATGTTATATTAATTTGTTGTTTGCTCTCTGAAACCTGGGTATATACACCAAATTCATCAAATTTGAGTGGATAGTTACATAGTTATATTTTATAATAATAAATATGTTCTGGCGGCCATCTTGAAAAAAAAACATAGTTATGATTTATATGTTTGACGACCATCTTTGCGGCCATCTTGGCGGCTATTTAGGACGCCATGTTAAATTTCTGTGTAACATAATTAACTTACACTTTGTCTGATTATAGTTATGTGTTCTTTGCCCCCTGAAACCTGGGTATAGACACCAAATTCATCAAATTTAAGTTGATAGTTACATAGTTATGATCATAAATAGGTTTTAGCGGCAAACATGGTGGCCATTTTCGACGCCATGTTGAATTTGTGTGTAGCACTAAATAAAACTTAAACAATTTCTGATGATCATTATATGTTCTTTGGCCCTTGAAACCTAGGTATAGACACCGAATTCATCAAATTTGATTGGATAGTTACATAGTTATGATCATAAAAAGGTCTTGGCGGCCATCTTGGCGGCCATTTTGAGGAAAACAATTTTCCGGAGGTCCGATTGTGGTAAACTTTTAATATGTTTTTTAGGACCTTCTACCTTACCAGGATCAGTTAAAATATGTTTTGTTGCATTTTGGGGGGAAAAGTGTATATTAGCCCTACTTCGGTTCAATTTCTCCCAGACAATTTATGAAAATAAAGCTGATTATGGCCCCATCTTCAAAGGAGAAAAAAATACCAAACGCTGCCAGTATCAGACTGTTATCAAACATTTTCATATGCTACTGGCATGCATCTTCCAAGATATATAGGTGTAGTTTTTCCCCCCTTACTGGTACACCCCACCTCAATTTTGGGTACTTGGCTGAAGGACTACTCCGTCCACTTAGCATTGTGTATGTCATGTGATGATGTTTTTCATTTAAATAACTTCCTGTTTTCAGTTGTTTGTTTTGTCTTTTTAATAACATACTTGCGTTGTTATCAATTTCCCAAATGCTTCTTCATTTTTTCTATTTCATTTTCATTTCTTTAATAGTGTTAAGATTAAAACATGATATAATGAATATGCAAAAAAAGTTAAAATTATTAAAAGCATCCAAACGTTCATATTTGCTTATCAATTTTAATATGTGTACCTTGTTTAACGAACCAATCTGGCATCCACATCAGTTAATCGATAGTTTGTTGATATCCAGTCATTTATCGCCACACCAAAACGCCAACAGAAACCGGTTTGGTATTTAATGTGTTCCTATCACAATTGATATACTGTATTGTATTGTTGAGGATGTACACAATACAAGTTGAAATAAACTTTTGTCTGTCTTTTTATTGAAATAAATACGCACACATATATTCATGCATAAATTGTTCATTAACAACGTAAGATACACATTCTTTAAAGTAATTATTATCTACTGTTATAAAGTACTTATTTGAAATTCTGGAATTTACGTCTGTTTTAATAGTTAATAACTAAAAAGTAACGCATGGTATTAATTTTCTAAGTGAAATCATGTTTTTCGTGTGTTATTATTTGATGTTTAAGGAGGGTTGGGCGATATTATTAGTGTATACCAAGAAGTCTTGAAAAACCGAACGCTGATCTCTTTTAAGTTTACCTCGCAAAAATGATTTCCGTCGTCATAACTTCAACCAGATGGACCTTTTTTCCCTTAGGAAACTCCAAATCTTTTGTTTGAGAATAGATGCGATGCCACGCAAAATCAAAATCACAAGGCGAATATGGCTACTGCTGTAGGCGATGCTCAAGATATGGCATGTCCATGTTTTATTGGGATATCGAAAACCATGGCGATGATCCAGCGTCCTTCACCAAACATGCATATAATTTTCCAGATATAAATACGTATAATCAGACTTAAAACTTAATATTTGAACCTTTTTCGTGTACGAAGAATGCAACATTATCGTCTTGTTTATGTATATGTTTTCAGTATGCGTTTACTGAAACAGAAAAATGAAATGAATGTCAATATGAAGTAATGAAGAATAAATAGGGCACACTTAAACCCCATTTATGATTTTTAACTTTATCGATCATAACCATTTGAGCATGCACTATACGAAAAAATTGTAACCCAAATTGATTCACACCCAAATAGAAATTGCACATTTAAAAGTGCGGTGTTAAGTCCGCCCACGAAGAGTTAGGATCAGAGGTAGGGGTAGGGTTAAGGGTAGGGTTACGGGTTAGGGTAACGGGTAGGGTTAGGGGTAGGGTTAGGTGTTTGGATTAGGGGTAAGGGTAGTATATATTTGGTATCTGTTATTTGTGTCGTATCGATCTGGAAAACAATGTCATCCCCTAGAACGCGTCTGTCACCTAAAACTTTGCCTTTTGTATTGTGTTACCACGCGATTTCGTATGTTTTGACACGTACCTTAGAAATTATCGCGGTGAGAGGCTTTCCGAATGCGAGGATGCATTGCAAACATATATCGCTGAAAGCAGTTGCTTGAATGTTTATATGGTGCGATAAACACTGCTCTGTGTAGACTTTGTACAAGTTGAGCTTTGTGATACTCCCAGAAAAAAACGTTCAATATTTGTTGTCCCGTCGACGTTATGCCGTCGTAATAGGGATACTCTTATGCAAAACGTTAATATGTTGAAATGGGTATACATTTGAGCCTACATTGCCGTAAATTTGAGGAACAACGCCATAATGTAACATGTGCGACGTAAAATTGTAATGGAACATTGTTCCTATGCCAACATTTGTTGACGGACTATTTTTCGACCAAATTTTAAAGTGCATCTTAACGGCTGATTAAATTACGCTGCCTTATGGTACTTATCGAATGTAAAGCTTAATGGTACAGATATCTTAAAGTTGTTATGAGCAACTAGGCCCAGATTATCGCTTTAGAAGACGTGTAACAGCTGGTGAATATAATGAATTAAGTATTGCTCAACACATTTTGGTAACATTTTGCAATAGGAAAGTAAGTGATATGTATTACAGAGTACACACTTTGTAGTTGTTTGCGATCTATTTGCATTGTGAATAAACAGAGTAAGTGCGTTTGCGGGCATTGGCTTGTTTTGTTGATACTGTTTTAGAAAAAAATAAAATAAGGGCCTGGCCTTCTCAACCTTATATTATACGGGATATGTTTCGTCATTAATCATTGTTAGTTTAAAAAGCTTTTTCAGTTGTTTACTTCTTGACAGCTTTATGATTTTAAACGATAAACGAAAGTCGCTGAAAGGTGTGTTTATTTGAATTGTATTGTGCATTTTACAAATGACAACAGTCCGCGATTGACACATTCATCGATGGAATTATCGGCTGCAGAAAACTGTCAACAGTTGAAACCAACTTTAAGGTGGGTGATATATTTGTCACCTATCCTGTGTTCTTTTTCACACAGATTACATTCTTGGGATGGGTTTCACTCCCGCTGAACTACGTTACAATGAGAGGTGCGTCTGTACGACATCGCGATACGGCATTATAACTACAACGGTTACGGAGTCTTTCCACAGTTTGTTGACGATACGGGATTTTGTTAAAATAAATGGTAAATAACGGTAATTTTGAATAGTTTTTGTATGTGTAAGCCAATGTTTATTTAAATACGGATAATGTTCTCCTCTATCATAGCTTGCCATGTAATCTATTTCTATGTGATCGAAAAAATGGAAGTTTTACAGACCTGTTTAGACAACTCATAAAATTATGGGAATAAAATTCAAAGTCTGACATTGAAAAGAAGAAAATGCAAACAAACGTAAGCAAGAAAGAATATTGAATCAATCTTATCAAGATCTGTCTCAAAATTAACTGCATGTAAGTGTTACGAGATGAATTAAAATGTTACGGCGTCTTACAGAGAGTGTTACAGTGCATTTACTACGACTTGTTTAAGGTTACGGTATTGTATCGACGGGTACTAGAGGTTTCGTTAAACGACAAGTTCTGTAAATTGTTTATATATAGTAATTGTTGTGGAGGTTTCGGTAAAATGGATCTTTATAGAGGTATACCTACAATGAAGTGTTAATGACACCTATTATTGGCTTTCATCATGGGGCATATATTTGCAAACTGGTGATTAATTTTTAATTGATTCATTAATGCAATACAAACAGTAACGAATTGAGGAGCATGAACTTTTAAAAAATAATTATTTTAGGTACCAACCCAAAAAATGTAGATTATATTAAAAATGTAACTTTATTGAAAGTATATTTACGATTTAAATAAATCAATACTATAATGTTTAAAATTTTGGTGCATTTATTTAAAAAATAATGGCAATAATAAATGTTGATTTTAAGACTGAATTAATAGAAGATCATTAATTAAGTTTAATGCTAATAACAAATGTTCAAAGTCTTGTAAAATATTGTTGAACTGATTTATACAAAAAAGCATAAACAAATATTAATGACTTTGCGATTTTAAGATTAATTCAGTATTTAATTAAATATTTTTACTATTATTTTATCTTAAAATAAATGTACCAAATCTTTAAAAATTGCATTACCGACTGATTAAAAAAAGAAATGCAAATAAATATTACCCGAAAGAAGTCTTGCCTTTAAATGACCTTACTATGTTATTGAATTCCTCACTTCAGATGCGTGAACTATTTTCTACATTCCTGTACATTCTTTACAGTAATGTAGGTAATTAGTAACTGAGTTCTTATGTTAATGATTTACTCAATTTACTAAATTGAAGGAATGCACTTTTTAAAAGTGCGCCCGAAAGAAAATTAACTCGTGATATTTGTACTGTTTTAATTTAATATTTATTCATACTTATATACATTTACATAATTTATAACATGCATTATATAGCATTAAAGAAAAATTTTAATAATATCGGTCAGTTTGTATTATTTTATTTTATTTTATTTGTATACATATATACATTTACATACGCACGTCCAAAATGCAACAATCATGGAACGAAATATTCAAGGTTGTAAATTTGACTTCCCGCAGGCGCTGTAACGCTGTAAAGAAGACACCGTAACATGTCTTAGTCGTAAGAGAAGATACCGTAACATGTAGACGGAGTTGACATGCTACAACTATTTTTGCAAAATCGGATTGAAATCACTAATTATAGCATACATATAGTTATCACATGTTTGTAAAAGAGTGAACTTGATACAAAGCATTGAAAATAATCACCGTGACAGAAACTGCAAGCCAGAAACAACGAATTCATGGGATTTTCTATGTTTTGAGCTTGAACTTCTTTCTTTTATCATGATTTCACGCTAGAAAATGTCTCGATAGGTTAAGAAGCGAGTAAAGAAACATTAATACATGAAAATAAATGCCATAACCCGTTTCACAAAGAAATTACTTGTGTAAACGCGTGTGTATGTCTATAACTGTCAAGATGCTGTAACCGTTGTAGTTATGACGCCGTATCGCGTTGTCCTACAGACGCACCTCTTATTGTAACGTAGTTCAGCTGGATTGGGGTTAAAGTCAAGCTGTGTGGTTTTGTACACGTATTTCTGGCTCACGATTTTTTTTTGTTTTAGGTTAAAACTTTATTAATCCTTTAAATTTTGATATGGTCGGATTTATTAGGAAATGCCTGTGCTTTCTGAATAAGAATCAAGTAAGTCAGACTTTTTACAAATTCAGAATTTGATGAGTTTCTCTGAAAAACATTAGTGTATTCACATTCCATCGATATTCGGCAAACAAATTTGATCACAATTTCCTCGTGCTCTCTGTATCGGTGAAAACTACTGTGGATTAATATCCTATTGTCCAACTATTCGACAGTTTCGGTTGAAGCACAGGGATCGTTAGGTAAAAAATACTCTATTATACTATATACATATATACAAGGGATACAACTGTCAAATTTTCTGCACAACATCATGGTCTGAACAATAGCAAAAAAATCGCTTCCAAAAGCAATAATTACACCAAAAAAACTGTATAACAACAGCTCAGACATTTATCTATCAGATAATAACTATGTTTAAAGCAGTAAAAGTGTTCATAGTTGTGTTTGAAACGAAAGTTTCGTGAAAAACGGTAAAAATTTCGAAATGCGACACAGGTGTGCACACCCACTTTGACACATTTTGTTTCATAATTTAATAATTACAGAGAAGTTGAGCAAATTTTACCTTGTTTTATTATCCATAGACACTTTATTAATCAAAGTAGACACCTTCCATAATTGCATGTAACTGCATATATGTAAAACACCGTCAATATTAAATTTGTTTACATTTCTACTATCTTCAAGGATTTGTATGCAATTTGTCAAGTAATGTTACGTGGAACGTGAATGGCTGGATTTATTACTGCAGTGGAATTTCAACCAATCAAATCGCATTTTAGAAATACATGTGAACTTTCCAAAATGAAAGTAAAACATTGTCATTGTGAAATTGAAGCAGATTGATATGAATTTCTAGCAAAATATGCTCACTAAATAGTAATTATGTTCTATTTTACTATGAAAAAAAACTATCCAAGGAATATGTACCAGCAAAAGAGCTTTATAACAAAGGAATACAAAAATTACTTCTAAAATTCTCAGTTTTCAGCTGTGCACACCTGTGTCCAAGTAAGGATTTTTGAGCATTTTGAATGAAACTTTCTCCCTTAGTTCAATGAAAAGCTTGTACTTTATTTCCAAGTGTATTATTTTCTGAAAGATAAATGTCTTGGCTGTTGTAATACAGTTTAATTGGTGTATTTATTGCGTTTGAAAGCAAATTTTTCGCTATTGTTTACACCATGGTTGTGTGCAGGAATTTTCACAGTTGTATCCCTTGTATATATATGTAGTATAATAGAAAATTTTTACTTAACGGTCCCTATGGGTTGAAGTAGTAAAGCTAGTAAGTTGTCAAAACCTTTATAAAAAACAAACAATTACACATATATACCGTTAAAATAGTTATATAGTTGAAACGCATTATTGTTTTTCTCAGCAGCAAATAAGAGAAGAGCCAGACATACGGCATTTACTAGTGTTTTCTGTTTTCATATTTTATAAAAATAGGAAAATATTGCCCTAATTTTGCAAAACTGATCATCTAATATTCAGATTGTTCTTGTCCTGTTTTTTCAATGCGTATGTGATTAAACATAACTGTTCCACTTTTTATTTGACTCTTCGTATTACAAGTATTTTTGAAATAAAATTGCAGTTTTTTCAAATACGGGCGGAGGGACGGCGGCTGCGAAACGCAACAGATCGGCACTCAGCTCTGACTCCTCCGTCGACGACGAACTATCGTACCTCAACCTGGATTCAGGACGCGTCATGACGAAACAATCAGATGGTGAGCGAATTTTAATGACGTCATTACAATATGAGTCTATTATGTCTAAATTTCACACACTTGAAAAAGGTTTGAGTATATTAGAAAAACTCGACAAACTTGACCAGGTGAAAGTACGTTAAAATTGCTTGATACACGACTTGTTGCAATGGAAAAGCGAATACTGGACACAGAAAATAGCATTAAGGAAGTTGAAAACTCAATACAATTCGTGAGTGAAAAATTCGACGAAATTGCTGTAGAACGAAATAATAATGCTCTGAAGCTGAAAAATATTGATAAATCCTTTCATTACATCAGGCAGGAAAATGTCGAAACACGGCGCGCTATTCTCGAGATTAAACAATCAAATGCAGGCTTGAAAGATGACCTTGTTGTTTCAAAAATGAATGATTGTGAAATACCAGAAAAAATGTTTATTAACGATATATCAAAAGATGTAGAAAATATACTTATACATTCAGCGAAAACAACCTTCGGCACACACAATCGTACAAATTCTTATCATGCGAAACCAAATACACGTAAGCCTTGGTTCAATGACAAGTGCAAAGACGCGCGTAAAACATATCATAATTGCAAACGAAATTATCATTTCACTAAAAATCAGGCAAATAAATCTGATTCAAACAAAGCAAGCAGACATTATAAAAGAACATTACGCAACGAATTGTTAATGCCGAAATATTAGTAGAAGAAATCCATAAAGCCGTCCGGTCCCTTAAAGATGGAAAGGCATCGGGACTCGATCTCATCATTAATGAATATATTAAAACAGCATAGATAAGTTAACAGATTTATATCACAAATTATTTAACATGATTCTGACAACAGCATATCTGCCAGAATCCTGGACAATTGTGTGTATACTACCAATATATAAAAATAAAGGTGACATGCATCTGCCTGAAAATTATATAAATTTAGGTAAACTGTTTACCTGCATCTAAATAACAGACTTACTGAATATATTGAAACTGTTAATGCTTTAAACGTTAATCAAGCGGGCTTTCGAAAAAAATACAGCACCATCGATAATATTTTTGTATAAAACATGATTGCCGAGTATTTAAAAAGTTAAAAAGAATAAATTGTTATGCGCATTCGTGGACTTAATAAAGGTCTCTGATTCTGTATGGAGGGCAAAGTTGTGATCAAAACAATAAAGATATAATATATGTGGTAACTTCCTAAATATTATTAATGTATAGCTCCATAAAAGCATGTGTTAAAATATTTGGTAAATGTTCTGAATTCATTGTGTGTAGCAGAGGCCTCCGTCAAGGGGAAAATGTATCCCCTTTCACCCGATACGACTCGAGTTAGTCTGTTCAACAGGCCTTAGGTTAACGGAGTTAGCCTGTACGGACAGGCAATGGTATTACCATCATACCATTTGGTATGGGGTTAGCCTGTAGATAACCTGGATCAAAGATCTATAAATAAATAGTTTATTTATAGATAACGAACGAAAAGGGATTATGTCACGGTATCTCGATCTCTCGATTATTTATTGAAAATAATGAAGAAAAACGCCCTTTTAGGTCTTGAACTTTAAAAAAAATGTTAAATATGGAATGCAAATATTTATTTTATTCAAGGAATTTAGAACATTTTAAGATTGAATATAATAAATGCTAAAGTGAATCTATCTTGTTACCTCGTGGTTTATTTGTAATACCTGTGAAATGTACAATAGATTCAATATATTGAAAAACACTATGCATTTGTTGATACATGTAGTTAAATTATATTTAAGCATGCAATAGAAAAAATAATAACAAACAAAAAGTATGAACGTAATTTTATTTAATTATTTTTTTTTAATAAATTACCCATCTATTTATCTAATTATTAATTAATTCATTCATTTATCCTTCCATCCGTCCGTCAGTTCGTCCATCCGTTTGTTTGTTCGTTTGTGCGTTCGTGCGTTTGTTTATTGTTTGTTGGTTGGTTGGTTCGTTCGTTCTTTGGTTCGTTCCTTGGATCGTTCGTTTGTTTGTTCTTTTGTAATTTCGTTCTTTTTGATTTTGGGTCTTTGTTTAATTCTTTTTTCGTTTGTTCGTTCGTTCGTTCGTTCGATCATTCATTCGTTCGTTCGTTCATGCATTTATTCATTCATATATGTATTTATGTTTTAAACATTTTTGTTTTGTTTTTGTTTTTATTTAATTATTTATGCGTTCATTCATTCATTAATCTGTCCATCCCTTCGTCCGTCCGTTTTTTCCGTTACTTTGTGCGTTCGTGCGTTTGTTCATTGGTTCGTTCGTTTGTTAATGAGTTCGTTCGTTTGTTCTTCCATCCATCTATCCATCCATCCATCCATCCATCCATCCATCGATCGATCCAACCTTCCTTCCTTCCATCCTTCCTTCCTTCCATCCTTCCTTCCATCCTTCCTTCCCTCCCTCCCTCCCTCCCTCCCTCCCTCCCTCCCTCCCTCCCTCCCTCCCTCCCTCCCTCCCTCCCTCCCTCCCTCCCCCCTCCCTCCCTCCCTCCCTCCCTCCCTCCTCCTCCTCCCTCCCTTTCTCCCTCCCTCCCTCCCTCCCTCCCTCCCTCCCTCCCTCCCTCCCTCCCTCCCTCCCTCCCTCCCTCCCTCCCTCCCTCCCTCCCTCCCTCCCTCCCTCCCTCCTTCCTTCCTTCCTTCCTTCCTTCCTTCCTTCCTTTCTTCCTTCCTTCCTCCCTCCCTCCCTCCCTCCCTCCCTCCCTCCCTCTTTCCCTCCCTCCGTCCCTCCCTCCGTCCATCCCTCCGTCCCTCCCTCCGTCCCTCCCTCCGTCCCTCCTCTGTCCCTCCCTCCTTCCCTCCCTCCGTCCCTCCCTCCGTCCCTCCCTCCGTCCCTCCCTCCGTCCCTCTCTCCGTCCCTCCCTCCTTCCCTGCCTTCCGTTCCTCCCTCCCCTCCCTCTCTCCCTCCCTCCGTCCCTCCCTCCGTCCCTCCCTTCCTTCCTTCCTTCCTTCCTTCCTTCTTCCTTCCTTCCTTCCTTCCTTCCTTCCTTCCTTCCTTCCTTCCTTCCCTCCCTACCTCCCTCCCTCCCTCCCTCCCTCCCTCCCTCCCTCTCTACAACTCCATCCGTCCCTCCCTCCGTCCCTCCCTCCGTCTCTCCCTCCGTCCCTCCCTCGTCCCTCTCCCTCCGTCCCTCCCTCCGTCCCTCTCGCCGTCCCTCCCTCCGTCCCTGCCTCCGTTCCTCCATCCGTTCCTGCCTCCCTCCCTCTCTCCCTCCCTCCGTCCCTCCCTCCGTCCCTCCCTCCGTCCCTCCCTCCGTCCCTCCCTCCGTCCCTCCCTCCGTCCCTCCCTCCGTCCCTCTCTCCGTCCCCTCCCTCCGTCCCTGCCTCCGTTCCTCCCTCCGTTCCTCCCTCCGTTCCTCCCACCGTTCCTCCCTCCGTCCCTCCCTCCGTTCCTCCCTCCGTTCCTCCCCTCCGTCCCTCCCTCCGTCCCTTCCCTCCCACTCACACCCTCCCTCCCTCCATTCCTTACTTCCTTCCTCCCTCCCTCCCTCCCTTCCTTCCTCCCCTCCCTCCCTCCCTCCCTTCCTCCCTCCCAGCCAGCCAGCCAGCCAGCCAGCCATGCCAGCCATTTATTCATTCATTCATTTTTTGATGTATTTAATAATTTATTTACTTATTTTGTGTTCAACCTTTTAGCTTTTTTAGTTGATTAAATGTATTTATTTTCTTTTTAAATATATTGTTGTAACAAACATGCAAAATAAAATAAAATTATAAAAAAAAAACGTTCTAAATTGAAATAGTGTAAATTACAAACATTAAATAGAAATAACTTCGGTTAAGTACCATGGGTGCTTTTCACAGTATATTACAAGTTTAAACTCTCATAGACGAGAAAACGATCAAGGCACGTTATTATAATTTATGCGCAAAGTTGGTTTCTATCACAGCACATACTACATTTGAAATAAACAATCGCTTGCAAGACATCTAATTGGACAGAGATGCAATTATATTCCTTTATAAAATACGATTTTTAGCCTCAACTTATCTGTTGACTTTTAAGTAAGATATCTTCTGCCTCCATAGGATGCTTTTTAGTTGTTTTATTATTTACTTAATTGTATGTGTCGTCCTCAGTTGTCTCCAGGTTTCTAGAAAATCACTTCTTTGATGTCATCTATACTCTTCAATTAACGAGTCAACGGCGCTATTTTCAGACGATTTTTTAATTCAAAATTGGATTCCATATTATTTTGGCCATGCTTTCTAAACAAACATGTTTCAACAATAAAACAGCGGAAGTCTACACTGTGTATTAGCAACCTGCTGTGGTGACCCCTTTCTTATCTATTTGAGCGTAAAGTTATCTGATATAGATCAGACATCGGCCGGCTATTAGTCTGACTTAAATTGGTTGTGATCCTTAAATCTTATCCATTTAAGCGTCAAGTTTATTCATATAGATCAGACATCGACCGGCTCCGTTATATATTAGTCTGACTTAAATTTTCTGTCGTAAAGTACAGGTTAGATTGTCCAACTAAGAAACGCGAGTAGTCAAACATGGGTGATTAGAATGTGTGGAAAGACAACTGCGTCTAAATGAAATACTTAAATACCATATAGTTCAATTTTTGAGAACAGACGTATGCTTCATACATAATATGCCATATGACTGATATTAGGATGCATAAAACAGTGCTTAATGTAGTTCAAGTTATATGTACGCACACAAGTGTTTAGTTTGATTACACTTTTGCATTCATTTACTTGATACTTCCACTATGGTTTTCTTTTCCGGCAAATACTATAATTAAGTGTATAAAAGTGCACGGGAAATATTATATTCCCTTTTAAATGATTTATAAATTATATCAGCAGGACTTCAAACTGTCATACGTAAATATACAATACACTACATAAAACATTTGATGTGTTTGATATGCGACTTAAAACTTAAAAAATCAGTAATTTAAATATAACGTTTTATTTCAACCTTAATTTTCACGATCGGGATATGTACCGAGCATCGTTAAAAAAGGATACTTCTTGCTACCATTATCGTAGTTTCATATAAAAAAACACATATTAAAGAGTCAATTGCTTTAGTAAATTAACAACTATAGTTTTTATGTAATTTCGTATTAAATCTTCAAACTAAAGACAGTCACACTTCAGATAATCAATATACTTTTAATATGAATTGAAACAAAGAAATAGTCAAATAAATAATCTGTGGCATTTGTTTTCGCAGTCTCGTATTGTTAAGCAATAGAAATAACAGTTATCACCATTATTAAAAGTGGCTTTATCGCATTAGGGTCCAATAAACAGGACAATGTTGCATGACACACCGACATCAATCACCTGTCGGCATGATATGTCATAAGGTACCCAAGGCACCCTTTCTCCTGCTATGTGACGATATCACCAATCGATTTTTGTAACTTTATTCAACATGCATTTTGTTTTAACGTGGCAGCATTAACATAATATGCATTTAATATAATACAATACAAATAATACAAAATATATAAAGAAATGAAATAAAAAATATAAAAAATTAAAATGATGATAATGATGACGATGATAATGATGATGATGTTGTTGTTGTTGTTGATGATGATGATGATGATGATGATGATGATGATGATGATGATGATGATAGATGATGATGATGATGATGATGATGATGATGATGATGATGATGATGATGATGATGATGATGATGGGGATGATGATTACGAACGCAGAAAAGCTCGAACGCACAAACGAACGAACGAACAAACAATTTGACGGACGCATGAACGAACGAACAAAATAACAAACGAGCGCACAAACGCAGTGACTGAGTGACTGAGTGACTGAGTGACTGACTGACTGACTGACTGACTAAAAGACTGATTGACTGACTGACTGACTGACTGACTTACTAACTGACTGACTGACTGACTGACGACTGACTGACTGACTGACTGACTGACTGACTGACTGACTGACTGACTGACTGACTGACTGACTGACTGACCTGACTGACTGACTGACTGACTGACTGACTGACTGACTGACTGACTGACTGACTGACTGACTGACTGACTGACTGACTGACTGACTGACTGACTGACTGACTGACTGACTGACTGACTGACTGACTGACTGACTGACTGACTGACTGACTGACTGACTGACTGACTGAAAGAAATTACGAACGAACGAACGAACCAATAAACCAATGAACAAGCCCACGTACGCACAAACGGAATAAATAGATAAATAGATATATAAATAAATAAATAGATGAATGAATAAAGAAAGTAAGAAAGAAATACATGAACGCATGAATAAACGCATGAATGAACGCGTGAATGAATGAATAAATAAATAAATACATAAAAAAATACATTAATACATAAATAAATACATTAATACATAAATAAATGATTGAATGAAACCCTGTTCTGCTTACAATAATTTGATTATTATGTTTGGTATTTCATACTTAAATATTATTAAACTATAAACAAATCCCTAGTGTTTTCAAAATTATTAATCTATTCACTGTCAGTGTGCAATATATTTAATCTTAAATTGTTCTAAATTCATTTATTAAAATATAAATTTATAACCAATATTTCCATTCTTTATTGTTTTAAGACCTAAAAAGGCGCTTTTCTTCATTATTTTCAATAAATAATCGAGAGATCGAGATACCGTGACCTAATACCTTTTCCTTCGTAATCTATAAATAAACTATTTATTTATAGATCTTTTATCCAGGTTATCTACAGGCTAACCCCATACCAAATGGTATGATGGTAATACCATTCCCTGTCCGTACAGGCTAACTTCGTTAACCTAAGGCCTGTTGAACAGACTAACTCGAGTCGTATCGGGTGCCCCTTTACTGTTTTCCTTATACCTAAATGACCTTGAACATTTTATTACTACACGTAATGATAACAGTATAGAGATATACGATGCAGATTAAGATATACTCGTCAAAATGCCTGTACTACTAACCGCCGATGATACAGTTATGTTTGCAACTTCGGAAGAAAACCTTGTGTCTTTTACTCGTATTGTTGCCAATGCAAATTAGATATAAACTATGATAAAATTAAAGTAATTGTTTTATGTTCTCTTAAAACAGACAATTTTCCTTAGTAAAAAAACATGTAGTAGAACAGGCAAGTAAAGCAATGTTTAGTCTATAAAATAAATAAGAAACCTCCATTTATCTATTGAATGTCAATTGAAACTGTTCGACAATACTATTGTTCCAATTTTAACATACGAGTGTTAAGTATGGGGTTACGGAGACTTATCAATTATTGAAAAGGTTCACACAGATTTTTTAAAACATATTCTTGGTGTTAAAAAAGGTACACTACATGCCATGATGTATGGGGATCTTGGTCGTTATCCACTATCAATTGTTGTTACAAAGCGAATGGTCGGGTTTGGTATGACCTTGTTACAAATGATCAAAATAAGTTCAGCGCGATAATGTATAAGCTAATATTTTCTCATGCAAGTATAAACGATGCTAAGTTCAAATGGATCGATAACATGAAATGTATATTTGATCAGTGTGGAATGAGCTACGTCTGGAATAATCAACATTTTACTGGCACCAAACATTTATTGTTGACAAAATTAAATAAAGTTCTCTGTGATCAATATATACAACATTGGTCTTCCGATATAAATACAATGCCTTAATGTCTCAACTATCGAAGTTTTAAAGATACGTTTGGACTAGAGAATTATTTTGAGTTTGTACCAGATTATAATTTACCTTATTTTATATAATTCTGTATGTGTAACCACCATCTGCCAATTTAAAAGGGCCGTTGGAAAATATTGAACGTAAACTAAGAAAGTGTCAACTTAGTAATTTAAATTACATTGGTAATTAATTCCATTACATTTAACTGTCCTTTCTTTGCAAACCAACGACAGCTACTACTCCCATACATTAGACATAATACCAAAAATGCAATACTTTTTAAAAGAATCATGAATGAAACAGATAAATCAAAATTTTGTAATTTAGTAAAATTTATAAAGACTATTTTAGATTACTTAAAAAATACACCTGGCTGATATTGTTTATAAATAATTTTGCTGCTATATATATATATATATATATATATATATATATATATATATATATATATATTTGTTGCAATTTACCAGAATTTTTGACGTAAGAACAAAATGAAATGACGTGCATAATGCCCTTATTGCCATCTATCCATCTTTAAAGTTTCATGAAAAAATATTAAGAACTTTTAAAGTTATCGCAGGATCCAGAAAAAATGTGGCAGACTCACAGACTGACGGACAAACGGACACACAGAGCGCAAACTATAAGTCCCCTCCGCTGAAACCAGTAGGAGACAATAAAACGTCAACATAAGATTAATTTTCAATTCATCGTAATAAAAGGAATATCGCATGTCAAAAAAATACAACAAACATTAATTGAATCAATCCCTTTGTTTAAATTATTTATTTGTGTTATTTAACACTATTGTCTGTCTGTGACGTCCATTTAGAACAATTTTCCTTATTTATGTTTATTTAAGCAACTACCATTAAGTCGAAAATCACAGACGCTTCCTAGTTTTATATTAATAATATATAATTAAAGTGATGTGATGTGCACCATGATGAATATTAGAACGCAGACATACTAAGTACTAATTATGCGTTACAGGGCGCAATATCAAAGGGGTTCACATGGGTTAGTTTTGTTAATATATCAAATAATCTGAAATACCAGTACATTTGCAAAAAAGCTTAAGTAACAGTACGTTTTACTCGCAGTTTGTAACGATGTTTTTTATATGTCAGAATAATTGATTCAAATTGCCTGAAATTGGTGCTAAACTTTCACATTTTCAAATGTAGCATACTATTGCTAAAAAACAAAAGATCAAATGACCCTGCAATTTGATGATTTGATGAAAGTAACATTTTACCGGAACCAAGCTTTCTGTGAACTAGTTTTGCTCATCCATTCAAATATTTAATATAGCCCATCGATATAATATCTCCAACGGTCTGTGCCTCTATTTGCCAACGCTACTAACTAAGATCATTTACTAAACATATCTTAATTCCACCCACTGGAGTAATTATACGCTTGTAAAACTCTTGAACTCAACAAAACATATGCTTCAAGTAAATAATAAACCATGCACTGCTAAAATAGAAACATATATTCTTACATAGGGAAATACCATTGTATTTTGAATACAACCACATTTTAACGAAGCGCGAACTTATAAAATATACATAGAAGAACAAGAACGCAATACAATATAATTCTCTTTCAACGTAAATTAAATATATTATATATTCCCTTAAGGTATTACTATTGAAAATGATAACTTTACTACGTGAAGCTGTACACGTTATTTAAAGCGTTGTTACAATAATATCATAATAGCAAATGCGTTTTAAGTCTAATCTTACCAGAGCTAAGGAGCTAAATAGCACGATTGCAAGTTGATAATTTGTTTTAAATGTATGTTTGAAGTCATTGTTTCGATATTTCAGTAACCAAATAAGCGACTGATAAATATATATAAAACAAGAATGTCGCTTGGGTAAATAATTAGATACCATGCAATACAAAAGAGTATGCCATGTCAAACGTTGCAAAATTCAGTGTTTCCATATGTATGTGGTATATTTGTACATATGTATATGTTGTTTATTTCCATGTGTGTGGTATAATTGCATATATATGTTGTATACATTCATATATATATGGTAAAATCTGATATATGTATTGCATAACAAATATATGTTGCATAATTTTATATTTATGTTTAATATTTTCATATATATGTTCTAAAAGTTCATATATGGATGCAATATTTTGATATATATGTGGCATAATTCTGATATATGTGTTGTATAATTTTCAAAATATGTGTGTGGCATAAATTGCATATATTTGTGGTAAAATTGTCATACATATATGTCCTATAATTTGCATGCTGGGAAATATTTAAACGGGTATGACTAAACAACGGATATGGCTTTTTCGAGCGTTAAGTGCGTCTATCAAACATCATGACCGACAATACATGTGAGTCAAATGATTACGCATTTGGTTTCAAATTCTGAGTTTCAAAAGGCAAACAAATATTAACTTTTTAGGCATTACTACAATATGAATGTGCACATTTATTATCCTGCAATTATTTGTAACATTATGGTGTTCTTTCATTTTGTTTGAGCAGTATCTATTAATTCGGATATACACACCTCGGCTTAGGTTGTTATCATGAAATACGGTGGTTTAACAAAAGCAATTTCCTGTTATTTCATCTTCTTTCAATATTTTATTGATATAATCTGAAGTATCATCGATTTTAAAGCATGATTTTTGCCATTTGTTAAAGAAGTCTCTTTAAGCTTAACTGTATTTTCAGTACATTTGTTGTCAGTATTGATAGAGAGGAGCATCACATCAAAGCATCAGCAACCCTTGTAGAGGCCTTGAATTTAAATGGTATGCTTAAACCCGTCGATCAATGTCGTGTAAATTCAGCTTGTTACTCAAATTCAAATTTATAGTAGAAATAGGTGATTTGAGCTTATTTTTGTGCGGTCGGGAAGTACATTAATACTATGACCAACATAAGTGATGGTGAATCATTGTCGGAACTGTTAACCGCTTAGAAAAAATGGAAAATGAAGTTTTTTTCAGTTCTGCACGGGAAAATATGGCGGCCACAGGTGTAAATTCGGATGTAAACACGGGTGAAAAGTGGTCAACAGTTGAACAGAGACGAAAACGTGCGAGACAAAATACAGGCAGTGTTGAAATGGAAGCGTATGAATATTTGGACATAAATTCTAAGCTAGCTGAATGTCTTATCGGAAAAATTTAGGCTATATATGGGTTGACCGAGCCCAGGAAAGAGGCTATCGCAATTGATGATGCTTATGGGTTTCTGAGCACAAAACTTGACCTAGATGTTGACAATTTAAATATAGAAAGTGCAAGTAGACTGTATCCCACCTCTCTGTATTCAAATGCTGTCCAGAAAAGGCCTATACTAGTTCCATTCCGGTACAAGTCGGAAGTCGATCTCTTAATGCGCAATGCTAGACGGTTGGCAGGAAGCACTTATGCAATTGACAGGGAGTATCCTGATGACATTAGATCGGCTAGGAAGCGATGCTGGCTAGAGTACAAAAAGTACAGGGAGAACAAGCTTAACCGGGTTCAGTTACGTTTTCCTGCTTCATTATATGTCAATGACAGGGTAGTGCGTTATGATTTTCCTGATTGGCAAGAACTAGTATTCCCCCAGCAGGTTAAACGGACCGCCTATATATATCACACATGAACCCCCGATCTATACCTATTAGGGGTGGTGTTGGATTACAATCGGCAAGTCAGACGGTATCGCGCATATCCATGACAGTGAAACCATCACCTGCGTCACTCTCCCAACCCACACAAAGGGACGCCTTAACAAATAAAAACGTCCACGGAAACCTGCGAAATGCCCACAGATCACAACGCCGTCTATAGCGGTATCTTCTCAGACGGACAATAAATAGGAAATTTATAGCAGTGAAAGTGCAAATGACACTGACCTAAATTTTGCTTTATTGAATATTCAAGGTTTAATAACATCATACTATAAAAACTTGATTCACCTAAAATAGCATCGATTTTTAAATCAAACGATATTATCTGTTTTACTGAAACATGGGGTCGTGCAGATTTCTGCTATGACGTTGACCTAACGCATTGTAGACATGTGTTTTATCGGATTTGAATAAAAAGTTCTTCTTCTTCTTGTATAATATTTGTAATTTGAAAAAAACAACACAATTAGTATGTCAAATTTGGAATTAATCAGTGTGATTATTGACCATCAATTACCAATACTTAAATTTCTATTTTATTTATGTCAAATAAAATATACCTCACCACCTAACTGACGCTCGATCGGTCATTGTCCGCTCGGTTACTTGTAACATGTACCTCGGGTACATGTTAGTATTCTTACATGTACCCCGGGTACGATAAATATACTCAAACGTAACCAGCCGATTTTAGACTGGACCCGATTGTTTATTCCAGCCTCAAATCTGATCGTAAAACACGCTACCGATTACCGTAATTACGAAACAAACTGCTTTAAAAAAGCATTAACATGATTGTTGAGTATGAATTTCGATAAATAAGATGCCAATTTAACTGAAAATTGACATAAATATGAAAATAATTAATTTAAAAAATAATTGCTGACAACGATCGATTTAGCGCTAAAGTTCCCGGGTATGTATGAGAATATTTACCGTACCCTGGGTACATGTATGTATGCTTAAGTGCACATGGGGTACATGTAACTAGTACACGAGCCGACAATGACTTATCGAGCATAACTGACCATCCCATTCCTTATATACGCTCTTAAAGTCTCTTTAAACATTGAAATGCGTTCATCATTATAATTGATTGAAGATGTGGTGACACTTTGTATATCGGACCATTCAACCAGGCAACATGCCTATGAGTACATTGTATCTGTGCTGAGGCAAGGTTTGACATTCACATTTTTTCTTATCTCTTTACCTTCAAATGAAACTTGCAAATGTGATTGATTACATGTTTAATGATAATTAGGGATTCAAATAATACAAAAATGTTCATGGGCTTGTATTTTTCCGATTGTTTATTGCGAACAAAGTGATTGATTTGTTTTAATTTCAATGTAAACATTGTGATGTGGTCACTTATTAAAATAAAGAATGTTTTGTAATTGGTAAAATATTGGGTAGTCGCACATGCGCATATATCACAAAAACTTGCTTTACTTTCTGAAGAAGCACAGAGGTCAGGTGGCATCTAAAGCATAAAACTATTTGCGGACCTTTTTATGACTTTAATTACCGTGTGTGTAAACAATGTTTACCAATACTGTACATTAATTAATTTGTGTTTGTTCATTTTAAAAAACAAGCCTCTACATTAAAAATTATTTAAAAATTAAACATAACAATGGAACATGCCATATTGCAATGTATAACAAAAAAACCTATAGCTGCTGTCTTGTATTTATTTTGTATTGCAGGGAAGACAAGTGCTGGTACTCCTAGTGATGGTGGTGGCGATTGTGGTGGGGGGGGGGTAAGGCTGTTGGTTATGATGATTGTGATTATCATGACAAGGATTTAAATGCTGATACGGATAATTCTGATGATGATAATGGTGACCATGAGTGGATAATTATACGCCCACAAACAAAGTGTTGGGGGATATATAAAAGTGAGTATGTCTGTCTCTCGGTCGGTCTGTCTGTCGGTCCGTATTAAGTGTCCGCCCTCTTATTCAAGTTGTTTTCATCCGATCTTCACCAAACTTGGTCAGATGTTGTATCAAGATGATGTCAAGGTCAAGTTCGAATATGGGTCATGCCGGGTCAAGAACTAGGTCATGGTGTCACTAAGTGCGTTTTAAACATTAAGCATGGTGTCCACTCTCTAATTCAAGTACTTTTCATCCAAGCTTCACCAAACTTGGTCAGAAGTTTATCTAGATGATGTGTAGGTAAAGTTCGAACATAGGCCATGTCGGGTCACAAACAAGGGCATTGGGTCACTTAGTGCGTTTTTAAAATTGAGCAGGGTGTCCGCAGTTTAATGTGAAGACAACATGCAAAATATTCTGAGTCAATGCGGCATGTGGGGGTATTCGTTACGTCTGTGACAAAGCTCTAGTGTATGATGTTTATGATAGTTGTGAAGAAGATGATAGTGATGGTAAGGATGGTGAAGATGGTGACAATGATGATGGTGATTGTGGTAATTATGATCATGGCAATTATAATTATGCTTAAGATTGTTACAATTTTATTGATGATGATAAATGAGTTTGACAAACAGGGGGAGGGTAATGATGATGGTGATAATTGATGATGTTGAGATAGTTATGATTATGCATAATTTGGTGGTTGAATGAAGGGTACATACATTGCTGACAAGGATCATTATAATGATGAATATAGGTGACCATGAGAAGATGATGATTGACGCTGCTGTTGATGGTGACAAAATGAGGATTTATGATAGTGATGATGAAATTCATTGAGTTAATTTCCTACTTTGTATTTATAACACAAATACAATTTTAGGAATGATCATTATATTACACATTTAACCTGTATTGTGTTATAAATTAAATATAATTGTTAGAACATAATAAACTTATGCAAAATATAATAACCAACCTCCAAAAGTGCAGCTTTCTAAAACGCAACATAGAAGTTGGCCTATCATGCTGTGAATGTTACCACACCCGTTCACAATGTTTCTTAAAGGAATGGTCAGGGTCTGCTCAAAAGTGATCAAAATATGAAGTGTGTATGTAGGAAAGGGTTATGATATTTAACAGTTCTCTATTATTCACAACGTCTTAGTGTTTATGTCTTGCCATAATTTATAGATGTGTGTTAATTGTCATTGTTTTTAGATGCTGTAATTATACCCCCATTGCCATTGGTAATGGGGGTTATATAGGAGTCACTTTATCGGTCTGTCTGTCTGTCGGTCTGTCCCAAAATTTCATCTGATATTTACCACACTTGGTCACAAGTTGTATCCACATGGTGTGTAGGTCAAGTTTTAATATGGGTCATGCCTGTTCAAAAACTAACTCACGGAGTCAGTGCGTTTTAAACCGAAAGATTTTCCGGACCATAACTATGTCATTTATCATTAGATTTTGAAATGACTTGGTACATTTGTTCACCACCATGGGACGGTTTTTCGCTCAAAAGAATGTTGTCGATATCTCCAAGGTCAAGGTCACACTTTGAGTTCAAAAGTCAAAAATTGCAATAAATGTCCTTGTCCGGGCCATAACTATGTTGTTTATTGTGAGATTTTAAAATCATTCCGCACATTTGCTCACCATCATTGGGCATTGTATCGCGCGACAGATTTACGTCGATATCTCCAAGGTCAAGGTCACATTTTGAGTTCAAAGGTAAAAAATGGCCAGTAATGAGCTTGTCCTGGCCATAACTTTGTCGTTTATTGTGAGATTTTAAAATCATTTGGCACATATGTTACCATCATTTAACGGTGTGTCTTGCGAAAGAATTACGTCGATATCTCCAAGGTCATTTTCAAACTTTAAGTTCAAAGGTCAAAATGGCCATAAATGATTTGGTCCGGGCCATATCAATGTCATTCATTGTGAGATATAAAATTATTCGGTACATTTGTTCACAATAATTGGACGGAGTGTAATGCGAAAGAATTCAAGCGTTCAAAAGTAAAAATGGCCGTAAATGATAAGGACATAATTTTTCTTAAAAAAGGGACATAAATTAGCCTCTCTTTTTTGTGAACACAGCATGCAAAATAGTCTGTGTCAATGCAGCATGTGGGGGTATATGTCACGTCTGTGACAAAGCTCTAGTTGTTTCTTGTACAGACCAGTATTTTATCTATAGGCTATATTAAACGCTTGTTTAAATGTTTTTAGAGTCTCCGCCTGAGAACCAAAGACAAGAAAAAGATACTTCCAGTAATACATAGACAAGATCACAAACCGTGCTCCTTCTTGAACAGTACAAAGCAAATGTAGATAAGTTCAACAGCCCCCTGTTGAAAGAAATTGTGGGAAGAACTGTGCAAATCCCTTAACAGAAAAGGTTTCCATTTTAATAGCCAGCAGGTTTAAGGGAGATGGAAGACCATCGTGGAAGCTGATCGTCGAGCTACAGACAGCAACAGAGCGACGGGAGGAAAGAAAACATCCTTTGAATTTAAATCAGAATTGGAATATATTCTAGGGGAAAGGCATGATACTTCTCCAGCATATACAATTTCAAACTTAGAAAGTGCTTCTAGTTCATCAGCATGTACAAGGGACTCGTATGAAGACACAGACTCAGGTGACGAACCCAATGTTAAATATACAGTTGAACCGACAAGAAAAAGAAAAAGCTCTTCAAATCAAATATTGAAAATTTGAAAAAAATATGGTGAAAAGGAGAAGCAGAAAGAACAAGCACGTTTAGATGTTGCTAAACACGAGCAGAATGAGAAAGTTGTTTAATTAAAAATCTTATTGACATGATGAAACAGAAATAAAAATGTAAAGAATTTCAATACATACATAAAAAACTGAACCCCGCAAACAAAGTGTACACTTGGGTATATTGGAGTCACTCTGTCTGTCAGTTTGCTCGCTGTCTTTTTGCTTATGTTTTAAGTTTGTGAAGTAAACCTCTAAATTGTGTTATGCGATTTAAATGAGGAAACATAAAATATGTCATCATAAAATTTGGATATACGACACACATTGTCCATGTCCATTGATCCACATGTTCCTTATTTATTTGACCTTGAATTTTCTTATAGCACTTCATGGGGAATCAAACCCAGCACGTTAACGAGCAAAAGCTTTTGCCATAACACTACTAAAATGGATTCTCAAAATGTCCTGATGTAAATGTTCTAAATTATCCGGCAGTACAAAACCTAATAAATAATTGACAAAAGGCACAACTCTTAAATCATACCTTTTGTTTTAGTTTTGCACCCATCCACTAACAAAATTTATTTGGCGGGGGATATCAATTCAACGAATGTGCTTGTGTTTACATGATTGGAAGTTATAGACAAAAGAAGAATGTGGGGGGAATATCTGTACTCCACGGTCACATGTTAAGTATTGCTTATTAGTCCCCTACCGGTTTCACCGGAGGGAACTTATGGTTTTGTCTCCGTCCGTCCGTCCGTCACACTTGTCTGGATCCTGCGATAACTTTAAAAGTTCTTAGTATTTTTTCATGAAACTTGAAACATGGATAGATGGCAATATTGACATTATGCAGGTCATTTAATTTCGTTCCGACGTAAAATAATTCTGGTTGCTATGGCAACAAATAGACTACACATACTGCTGAAATTGGTCGTTTTCTGGATCCTGCGATAACTTTTAAAGTTCTTAATATTTTTTCATGTAACTTCAAACATGGATAGATGGCAATTTGGACATTAAGCACGTCATTTCATTTCCTTCCGACTTCAAAAAAATCTGGTTGCTATGGCAACAAATAGACTAGAAATACTGCTGAAAATGGTGGTTTTCTTGAGCCTGCAAAGTCTTTAAAGTTCTTAATATTTTTTCATGAAACTTGAAACATGGATAGATTGCAATATGGACTTTATGCAAGTCATTTCATTTTTTTCTTAATTAAAAAAATTTGCTTGCTATGGCAACAAATAAAAATGAAAAATCCGGAATTTCTGACAATGGTGGAGCCGGTAGGGGACTTATCTTGCTTCACAATAGTCTTGTTGTTCTTGGCCTATTTTTACTAGTTTTATTGGATGGAATCCATTAAATTTATAGTTCTAAGCGCACCTGATGAATCTTTTTCTTCAGGCACCATTTTTGTCTTTATCTTAAAAATAAGACCCGCATTAGGATGATATGTTTAACAGAAAATGCAAGGACTTGTTCAAGTGACACAATTCATAGATTGATAACCTAACACAACAAGTGAGTGCTTTAGTTCCAGAAGCCTCCATGAATTAAAATGTGTTTTTTTGCGTGCCCTTTTTATAAAGTTAATATTGAATTCAATCTGTTTGAACATTTACATGTTCATTCTATATTTGTCTAGAGAAGGGGATCAGAAAGGATTTATCTGTTCATTTGTTTTTCTTTTACTTTGTTAAATATAAGGGCACATTTTTCTTATATCCTTGAATATTTTGTTTTCAATGACAGCTAGTCATTGTGGCACAGCCATGTGATACTAAAACAGATTGTGATGGAATTTGACACTTAAAGCAAAAATATATCTAACATTCGATCATCAGCTCAATAATGGAATAATTACTTTGTGATGATAAGAAATGATCTATGGATTTCAATGAAAGTAAACCAATAAAAACAAACACAATACCTTTGTATTCATATGTAATCATTACTAACGTCATCATCTTAGACATTCTGAACATAAATACCTTAAACAAAGGTCAATCATATGTTATTATGTTTCCATGTTTTATTTTCTAGATACATGCATGTTTTGGCAATAATTTTTTGTGTGCAGCTCTGATTATATTTATGCCTCCCCCCCCCCTTCGAAGAAGAGGGTGTATATAGTTTTGCACATGTCGGTCCGTCCGTCATTACGTCCACCGGATGGTTTTCGGATGATAACTCAAGAACACTTAGGCCTAGATTCATGGAACTTCATAGGTACATTGAGCATTACTCGCAGATGACCCCTATTGATTTTCAGGTCACTAGATAAAAGGTCAAGGTCACACTGACTTGAAATAAAAAAATGGTTTCCGGATGATTAATTAAGAACGCTTACGCCTAGGATCATGAAATTTCATAGGTACATTGATCATGACTGGCAAATGACCCCTATTGATTTTCAAGTCACTAGGTCAAAGGTGAAGGTCACAGTGACGCGAAACAGTAAAAAGATTTCCGGATGATAACTCAAAAACGCTTATGTCTAGGATCACAAAACTTCATAGGTACATTGATCATGACTGGCATATGACCCTTATTGATCTTCAAGTAACTAGGTCAAAGGTCAATTCAAAGTGACAAAAAAGGTGTTCACACAATGGCTGCCACTACAACTGACAGCCCATATGTTGGGAATGCATGTTTTTTAAACAGCTCTTGTTTAACTACAATTCCAGGTTAAACATTTGCACTCCAATTATAAATTGCATGCATGCAACTTTTTACCATACACTGCAATAAGAAGCTTTCAACACTTAAGCATTTTGCATTCACTCAAAGTTTTAATGAAATAAGTGTCAAATTCAAAATTATGGATGATATTATTATTATTGTTGTTGATTTTTGTTAAAAGATATCTTTATCGTTATATATGTAATTTGGTATAAAAGTGGAACAGCAAATGTTTTTTAGTCAATTTATTTTAGTGCAATAGGCATATTTTCAAGAACAGAGAATTGCATACATATGAAAATAATTCTGTTGGATACACAAATACCTTATCATTTAACAGACATATGGACGCTTTAATTTTTTATTACTTTTTATTAAAAAATATGAAGATAAATGCATTATCAGGACTCAAAACTTATCATCTGATTACACAATAATGTAAATAACTACTGAGCAGTATAAGTGAAAACCAAGCATTTAAAAGAAGGTCAATGACAAGTATGTTTCATTATTTTTAATATAAAAAATTAAACCTAACTTAATCGTCTCAACAGGTAGAACAGAAACCGAAAGCTTATTTATTCAGTTTATCGTAAACTGCCTGATCATAATTGTTCTTTTCATAACCCCTTCGACATTATTTTAAGGTACAAATAATGGAAAGTTATTATCATCATTTTCCGGCTCATGATTATTAAAAAGAATGTCAATGTCATCTTCATTTAAAATGCATAAATTATGCAGTATGCAAATTGCAATGACTATTTTGACAATACGCTCTATATCTACCATATCAAAAAAACATTAGCCATTACTCTTTAACATGCCAAAGCTGTTTTCTATGAGGACACGGGTGCCAGAAAGGACTTTGTTAAAGTTATCCTGTTCCCTTGAAACGTGACCATTTTCGCTAAATGGTGTCATCAATTAGCTAGAAATCGGATAAGCTCAATCTCCTATTATGTGATTCATTCAAGTAAACCCGGGAAGTGCAGCAAATAAAGGCGAGTTACGGAAAACGCGTGCCTCATGCACCTTTCCAGGCCACCCACAAAACACATCTATGAAACGTCTGTCTTCTCGACAAACAGCTTGCAAGATTATTGAATAGTGTTCGTTTCTATTGAAGTAGTCCGGAGACCTTTTCCTTGATGTTGAAATTTTTATGCGCGCCCAATCTATTGCCCCCAAGACTCCAAGGAAACCTTTCTTATTTTGAAATTAATTAATCACAGTCTGCTTGTTATTGTTTAATGGCAAATATATTACTGTCTTAAGAAGACTGTCCCATAAAACTGTCAGCATTCTTCGGTTATGGTCTAAGAAAGTTGACGTTGATACGTTAAAACGGTCTGCAATAGACCTTACTGTCTCTAAATTACCCAAATACCAATGGGTCATTAGTAAGTCCTTATCCAATTGAAGTTGTTCACGATCCCCAGGGGCAACCCTTCTACGAAACTGATCATCAGCTGAAGTTCTCTACATAACTCTTTCAAAAGTACCCCTTATCATGCGAAAAAAGGTCTTAAAGTCATCTGGGAGGTACTAAGGTACGGTGACCTATATATATATATATATGAATTCATACAACATATATATGCAATTATACTACACAAAAATCGAAATATAGAGCATATATATTCAAATATACCACATAAATATGGATTTTACCATATATATATATATATATATATATATATATATATATATATATATATATATATATATATATATATATATATATATATATATATATATCAATTTATACATCATATATATGAAATTATACCACACACAAATGGGTATATACAACATATATATATATGTATATATATATATGTCAACGTTTGACACGCCATAGAAGAGGAACAAGATAATATACTTGCGTGACTTCACAGACCCCATACGATTCCGACCTATAGATAATAATTTGTATCCCTGATTTAAATTTAAGAAAGATGATAAACAGCAGTTCCAATTGATATAAAATAAATGAAACAGTTGGACGTTACACGAGGTTTACGTGCCAATAAGCATTAGTGGACTTCAGCTGCTCAGTATTCAAATTGGTATGAAAACATGGAAAGTACTAACATTGCTTCATTGCATGAAACGTAATAACAATCATATCATGATATCATAAATAGTGCTATTGTCCAAAATTACTTTGAGTTCTGTGAATGATATTTTTGGAGCTATGTTAATAATTTTATATCAAACGTTTATAGAAACATATATGAGCAGTGACATCCCCTAAATCTCTGTATGTAAATTAAACAAGTGCATTTATAAACAGTATTGCTGAATAATATTGGCGTTCGAATATCAAATACACGTGGCCTCAATCACATTCATTAAGAAATTGCGAATTTTAATATACAGCCATTACATGCTAAATGATGAACTCAAGATAATTCTCGGATAATCAATTCCATATGGTTTTCTTACTAGCTTTAATACAAACATCAATATGTGTTCAAATTCGATATTGATTTAGAAAAATAGAAAAAAATAGTCAATAAATGGCATAATTGTTAATCATAATTGCTTTGGGGTAACCTTTGTTGTCTTAGGCACAAGTGACTATCAATGATTGTATTGATGGTATTGATTTAGTCCATTATGTATTGGTGCTCGCCATCTTGGCACAGGAGCATTTATACCATACCAGACATAGTATTTTAAATTGGCTATGCGCTCAGCGTTAATATATCAATATTACTATGCCATAAACAATGTTTTCGCAAGCCGGGCGATTTTCTTACTCGACCATGAAATAAATCATTATACACGACAAAGTGTGTTGGTTAAAAAGATAACAGTCCTTAACTTGCCAAGGTCTTGTGATATACAGCTTGTGCCGGTAAATACTGGAGCTGGTATGCTGGTTTAGCCAGTGATGAGGCAATGTTTTAACGTTTCCTTTAGAAAACAAGACAATTTGATTGTTCCTCTAACATAGTATTTTGTTTTTCTTTTTACATATCAACACAGAAAGCGTCGTTATTTTTTTTTTTTTTATTTTTTTTTTTGTCAACAAGTACTGTAAAAAAGTAAAACAAATTTTAAATACAAACAATATTAACGTATCATTTTATCCGCCATTGTGCGCACTATTGCTTATAGATAGCAAAACAAATGTATTGATGTAATAGTGGCAGCCCTCTGAAATAAGGGCTCACTAGGATAGACACAAGAATAACACTACCGATGAGTATCTTCACTCCCGATTCCAATCCGTAATGCTACGCGTTTGGAAAAAGAGACTAGCGGTATACATCTAAGTTGCTGGGTATGCAACCGGTCATAACATAACAAGAACAGAACATCATTTGACACTCCATAGGCGACGCTAGTAAGATTATCTATAGGGTAAGGAGAAAGTACTAAAGGCAAGTAAATGTACACCGATTAAAAAAGAATAACAACACACATTGATCATTACATTGTCAAGTTGTTGTATCTTGTCTGCGCTACTGGCCGTCAAATTTCCTCTGACAATCGACGGACCATGATAACAAATGTAAATGAGCATTAAACAAAAATGGCTTGCAACACGTATGAACTAGCATGGCTATAACGTTCTACCAATTACCCACAAACCACATTATACGCAGCACATACATTTCATAAGAAACATATATCACAACATATCTTCACATACATATTAATTGAACAACACCAACAATACGAAAGTTATGCTAAGAATGCAAAAGAAACTATATAAATCACAATGCAATCCACTCTATGCACTACGTTTTGACAATGCAAGAACATATGCAGAGACGTAAAGAAAATGTATTTTGTAAAAATCTGAATAATATAATGAGGACTGTAAACATAAGTCTGTTTAACATACGAAACGCGAAATAACTTTAATAAATTAAACACAAAAAGGGCATGTATCCATTATATGTAAAAAAAATTTCAAGCTAGGTAGTCATCCGCAGTTGATTAATAAAGACGTCATATGCAATGACGTCGGAGAAAAGTTGTAACAACAAATTCATTCATTAATTGGCTTATAGACACATATCGCTGAAGAAAATCATTTGCATTGTGTTTAATTTTCCATACACGAATACAATTACGAATTTCTGATTTCAGTTTGAAATCGCTTTTTTTCATTTCATAGATGTGAGATATTGATTTGCACTCGTGGTTCCATTAATCAAGACCATATGTTCACATGACTTCTCATTAAACGAAATTTATGAGAAAACATTAATTAACATCATAAATATAATCGTACAGCTCTGCATTGTTATAAGGAATGTATCTGGACAGTCTAAGACGAATATCTAGTAACTATTTTAGCGAGTAAGTGCTTTATGTCGAGTACTTGGAATGAATACACTATCGGATGCATGTGTTTATCACAAAAAACAGTGGGACAACGATTCTGGCTATTGTTAATGATACTGGTAAATTAGCGTTACGATTGTTTCCTATCAAGTAAAATATAAAGGGTATGTAGAATACAAGAAAACCAAGTAAGTCCCAATTATTATGCTTGTTGTAATCATGGCTTTAGATTTGTTGCGTTTACGTGCTACAATATATCTGCTACATGTGTTAAACGCGACAACAACAACAATAAAATAAATGGTCGCTATAAGCACAGCGGTCAGCCAAGTAAAGGTCAAAAAGGTAAACTTTTACTTGGTCAATTTGTTTTCTTATTTTTGCTTTCTTCTTTTCGAACATATACAAGAACGAAACCATCGAAGCACTTAATGAAACGAGCAAAATCATAAGTATAGCTATAATGGTTGCTTTTTTTTAAATATATAGAACGGCCAAACAATTTTGATCATTACAACATTCGCGGAACCTGTCATTAACAGTGAACTAGCTGTTATTTGTAAGACGTATACGGCGCTTAAAATCTTAGACGGCAGGCAAACTTCAAGGTGAAATTAGGGTCGTATTCACTTGTGTTTGATTTATCAATCAAAGGACGATTGATATCTGTGCTGGTGTTGAAGATGTCTGTGTTTGAGTTATCAGTAAGTGATGTACTATTGTTTGCATCATAAAGCTCATGGTTAGGTGATAAACCAGAATCGTTAATAACGTCTATATCCGAAAATGAAATTTATTGTTCGATTGTCTTCTCCAAACATTGACACGTTAGTTGTCCGTGGAGGAGACATATCAATATCTGTATTCCTTCCTGAAATATTGTCTTGTCTTATATTTTCTGCATAGACACATTCAGACGAATCAAGTGGATATGTGTTATTTGGATCTGAATTGCTTTCAGTCAACGAAGCTTAAAAGCACAAACGTGGACGCCACAGATTTTGAGGGTCAGTGGCAATATACATGTAGTTTACGTAAGCAAACATCACACACATTAGCAGGTCTAAGAAAGACAAACTAAGCGAGAAACGTAGGAATGCACTTTTGTTAATTTGACTTTTTGGGGTTTGAATTTGTTTCACAATAGCCAAAATAACAAGAACATTCAGAATAATTATAACTGGTACAACGACTTGTATTGCTTGTCCTGTAAACAAAAACGCATATTTAAATTCTTTTATAGTAGCAGCTTCATGGATTAAAATTTCATACGTTCCAGGTAGCAAATCGTCAATTTTGTTATCGTTTAGAGCTCTTTCTATTGTATTCAGGGTTATTTGATAAACCACATTCGTCGACTTTATCATTTTCGCGCATGTTGTCTTATTGACGTTGGTGTCTATATCATATAGTATATATAATTACTTAAGTTTTGAGACCACATCAAGAATAATAATACATTCAGTATATTATATAAACAGTATCTCATGAAGCCAAGTTTGTTTGGACAATTTTGAAATTATTTTCTCACAGTAAGTAGATAAACTCGAAGTAAGTGTAAAAATTATCTATCAACAATGACCAGTGTACACTAAAATAATAACATAAACATGAGAAATATTGCCCTAAAGCAGCGTTAAGATACATGCTATTGATTATGTATGACGTCGTAACAATTCGTTAGATAAGAGGATATGTTATTAAGCTCAATGGCATTTCGTACATAATGCTAATTCATCGTAAACAACAATGAAATAAACAAAACTTTGTTTTTTTTTTAAGAATTAGATAGTATTATACATTCCTTTCTTA